>NW_026913790.1:0-10547 GCF_034315485.1 Pezoporus occidentalis | reverse complement strand
TGCCCCATAGCAACCCACGGCTGCCCCATAGCAACCCACGGCTGCCCCATAGAGACACACGGCTGCCCCATAGAGACACACAGCTGCCCCACGGCAACCCACAGCTGCCCCATAGAG
Source organism: Pezoporus occidentalis (assembly GCF_034315485.1). Taxonomy (NCBI): domain Eukaryota; kingdom Metazoa; phylum Chordata; class Aves; order Psittaciformes; family Psittacidae; genus Pezoporus; species Pezoporus occidentalis. Next base: position 10,430 of record NW_026913790.1, on the reverse strand, counting down.
ACCCACAGCTACCCAATAGTGACACACAGCTGCCCCATAGAGACCCACGGCTGCCCCATAGCAATCCATAGCTGCCCCATAAAAACCCACGGCTGCCCCATAGCAATCCATGGCTGCCCCACAGAGACCCACAGCTGCTCCATAGCAACTCACGGCTGCCCCATAGCGACCCATGGCTGCCCCACAGCGACCCACGGCTGCCCCATAGCAATCCATGGCTGCCCCATAGCGACCCATGGCTGCCCCAAACCCCTCTTAAAGTGGCATCTGTGAGGCACGTGACCTCATGTGACCCACAACCACGTGACCCACAACCACGCGTCCCCACCGGGCCCAGCACCACGCCTGACGGTGACGCCCGCGACGGCAACGGCGGCACCACAGCCCTGTGCCGTTACACACGTGACCCACACCTGGACACGTGACCCACACCTGGACACACGTGACCCACACCTGGACACACGTGACCCACACCTGGACACGTGACCCACACCTGGACACACGTGACCCACACCTGGACACGTGAGCCGCACCTGGACACGTGACCCACACCTGGACACACGTGACCCACACCTGGACACACGTGACCCACACCTGGACACGTGACCCACACCTGGACACACGTGACCCACACCTGGACACACGTGAGCCACACCTGGACACGTGACCCACACCTGGACACACGTGACCCACACCTGGACACGTGACCCACACCTGGACACGTGACCCACACCTGGACACGTGACCCACACCTGGACACACGTGAGCCACACCTGGACACACGTGACCCATAACTGGACATGTGACCCACGCCTGGACACACATGACCCACACCTGGACACACGTGACCCACACCTGGACACGTGACCCACAACTGGACGCATGTGACCCACACCTGGACATGCGTGACCCACACCTGGACATGCGTGACCCATACCTGGACACGCGTGACCCACAGCTGGACACATGTGACCCACACCAGGACACATGTGACCCACACCTGGACACATGTGACCCACACCTGGACATGTGACCCATAACTGGACACGTATGACCCACAAATGGACACATGTGACCCATAACCATGTTGTGTGCCCCACAACTGGACCCATGTGACCCATAACCATGCTGTGTGACCCACACCTGGACATATGTGACCCACAACGAGACACTTGTGACCCACAACCACACACATGTGCCCCACAACCAGACACATATGAGCCACAACCATGTTCTAGACCCACAACCATCTTGTGTGACCCACAACCATGCTGTGTGACCCACAACCATGTTCTCTGACCCACAATACACGGACCCACAACCACACTGTGTGACCCAAAACCATGCTCTCTGACCCACAACTATGTCCTATGACCCACAACCATATTGTATGACCCACAACACATGGACCCACAACCATGCTCTAGACCCACAACACATGTGCCCCACAACCAGACACAGTGACCCACAACCATGTCCTACGACCCACACCCATGTCCTCTGACCCACAACTCATGGACCCACAACCATGTCCTATGACCCACAACCATATTGTATGACCAACACATGGACCCACAACCATGCTCTAGACCCACATGTGCCCCACAACCAGACACATGTGACCCACAACCATGCCCTATGACCCACAACCATGTCCTCTGACCCACAACACATAGACCCACAACCATGTCCTATGACCCACAACCATATTGTATGACCCACAACACATGGACCCACAACCATGCTCTAGACCCACAACACATGTGCCCCACCACCAGACACATGAGACCCACAACTATGTCCTCTGACCCACAACTCATGGACCCACAACAATGTCCTATGACCCACAACCATACACATGTGCCCCACAACCACGTCCTATGACCCACAACCATGTTCTCTGACCCACAACTCATGGACCCACAACCATGCTCTAGACCCACAACACATGTGCCCCACAACCAGACACATGTGACCCACAACCATGTCCTACGACCCACAACCATGTCCTCTGACCCACAACTCATGGACCCACAACAATGTCCTATGACCCACAACCATGTTGTGTGACCCACAACCAGACACATGTGCCCCACAACCACGTCCTATGACCCACAACCACGTCCTCTGACCCACAACACATGGACCCACAACCATGCCCTGTGCCCCACAGCCATGTCCTGTGCCCCACAGCCATGCTCCCTGCCCCACACCCGTGTGCCCCCCCCCTGCCCCACACACACACCCCTAGGGGTAACGTGTCCTTACCGTGCCCCATGTGCCCTGTCCCGTGCTCGGGCCCCACATGGACACGGGTGAGTCACCGGCACCGCGTGGGTGCCCCCCCCCCCCCAACCCCAACACGGGGACGGTGACGTCAGCGTGACGTCATCAGCGGGCCGGCGCCGGAGGGGGAGGGGACATGGGGAGGGCACGTGGGGACATGGGAGGGCCATGGGATAAGTGGAGATGGGAATGGGGTGTGGGGTGGGGGGTATGGGATGTGGGGCATGGGATATGGGATATGGGGTATGGGGTGTGGGGTATGGGATGTGGGGCATGGGGTATGGGGTGTGGGATACGGGGTATGGGATGTGGGGCATGGGGTATGGGGTGTGGGGTATGGGATGTGGGGCATGGGGTATGGGATGTGGGGTGTGGGATACGGGGTATGGGATGTGGGGCATGGGGTATAGGATATGGGGTATGGGGTGTGGGGTATGGGATGTGGGGCATGGGGTATGGGATGTGGGGTGTGGGATATGGGGTATGGGATGTGGGGCATGGGGTATGGGATGTGGGGTACAGGGTGTGGGATATGGGGTATGGGATATGGGGTATGGGGTACAGGATATGGGGTGTGGTGAATGGGGTGTGGGGTATGGGGTGTGGGATATGGGATATGGGCTATGGGGTGTGGGACACACAAGGACACAAGGTGACACGAGGACACGCGAGGCCACGGGGTGACACGGGGACAGCCCCATAGGCCTGCATGGGACACGCAAGCCCACACATGTGACCCCCCCACACGACAACAGGCACGTGACCCTGGTCACGTGTCACCGCCCCCCCCCCGGGGTCGCAAGTGTGTTGTAGCATGTTACATGTATGTTCCATGTGGGGGGCACACATGTGCCCCTGCTCCTGCCCCACTGAGCCCCAGGGATGGGCTGGGGGGGGAGAAACTGAGGCACAGAGAGCTTGGGCTATGGGGCAGCCATGGGGTGGTTGTGGGGCACATGTGGGGCAGCCATGGGGAGGATGTGGGGCAGCCATAGGGCAGGTGTAGGGTTCTTGTGGGGCAGCCATGGGGTGCCTGTGGGGCAGCAATGGGGCAGGTGTGGGGTGCTTATGGGGCAGCCATGGGCAGGTGCAGGGTGCTTGTGGGGCAGCCATGGGGCAGGTGGGGGGCAGCCATAGGGAGGATGTGGTGCAGCCATGGGGTGCCTGTGGGGCAACCATAGGGCAGATGTGGGGTGCCTGTGGGGCAGCCATGGGGCAGGCGTGGGGCAGCCATAGGGAGGATATGGAGCAGCCATAGGGCAGGTGTGGGGTGCTAGTGGGGCAGGCATGGGGCAGGTGTGGGGTGCTTGTGGGACAGCCACGGGCCAGGTGTGGGGTGCTAGTGGGGCAGCCATGGGGCAGCCATGGGGCAGGTGTGTGGTGCTTGTGGGGCAACCACAGGGCAGGTGTGGGGTGCTAGTGGGGCAGCCATGGGGCAGCCATGGGGCAGGTGTGGGGTGCTTGTGGGGCAACCACAGGGCAGATGTGAGGTGCCTGTGGGGCACCAATGGGGAAGGTGTGGGGTGCTTATGGGGCAGCCATGGGGCAGGTGTGGGGTGCAAGTGGGGCAGTCATGGGGCGCTAGTGGGGCAGGCATGGGGCAGGTGTGGGGTGCTTGTGGGGCAGGCATGGAGCAGGTGTGGGGTGCTTGTGGGGCAACAACAGGGCAGGTGTGGGGTTCCTGGGGGGGAGGTGTGGGGCAGCCACAGGGCAGGTGTGGGGCAGCCATGGGGTGCCTGTGGGGCAACCATAGGGCAGATGTGGGGTGCCTGTGGGGCAGCCATGAGGCAGGTGTGGGGCAGCCATAGGGAGGATACGGGGCAGCCATGGGGTGGGTGTGGGGTGCTTATGTGGCAGCCATGGGGCAGCCATAGGGCAGGTGTGGGGTGCTAGTGGGGCAGGCATGGGGCAGATGTGGGATGCTTGTGGGGCAGGCATGGGGCAGGTGTGGGGCAGCCATAGGGAGGATACGGGGCAGCCATGGGGTGGGTGTGGGGTGCTTATGTGGCAGCCATGGGGCAGCCATAGGGCAGGTGTGGGGTGCTTGTGGGGCAGCCATGGGGCAGGTGTAGGTTGCTGGTGGGGCAACCACAGGGCAGGTGTGGGGCAACCATAGGGAGGATGTGGGGCAGCCATGGCGTGCCTGTGGGGCAACCATAGGGCAGATGTGGGGTGCTTGTGGGGCAGCCATAGGGCAGGTGTGGGGCTCCTGGGGGGCAGCCATGGAGTGCCTGTGGGGCAGCAATGGGGCAGGCATGGGGCAAGTGTGGGGCAACCATAGGGAGGATGTGGGGCAGCCATGGGGCAGGAGTGGGGGTGGGGCTTGTTGGGGCAGTTGTTGCCATGTTCTGGTGCTGGAGGGGGGGGAGGGGCAGGGGCGTGGCCAGTGACGTCACGGGGGGGAGGGGCATGGACGTGTGTGAGGTGTGTAACACGTGTGTAACACATGTAATACACGTGTCACACCATCATACCCATGTAACACGTGTGTCGCACCGCCATATACATGTAACATGTGTCGCACCGCCGTACGCATGTAACACGCGTGTCGCACCGTCATACACATGTAACACGTTTGTCGCACCGTCATACGTATGTAACACATGTGTCACCCCGTCATACAAATGTAACGTGTCATGCCGCCATACGCATGTAACACGTGTGTCGCACCACCATACGCATGTAACACGTGTCGCACCGCCATACACATGTAACATGTGTCACACCGCCATGCGCATGTAACACGTGTGTCGCGCCATCATACGCATGTAACACGCGTGTCACGCCGCCATACGCATGTAACATGCGTGTCACGCTATGAAACGCATGTAACATGCGTGTCACACCGTCATACGCATGTGAGACGTGTGTCGCACCTCCATAGCATGTGACAAGCGTGTCGCGCCGCCATACGCATGTAACACATGTGTCGCGCCATCATACGCATGCAACACGCGTGTCGCACCGTCATACCCATGTAACATGTGTCGTGCCGCCATGCGCATGTAACACGCGTGTCGCGCCATCATACCCATTTAACAAGTGTGTCGCGCCGTCATACCCATGTAACACGTGTCACACCGCCATACGTAACACGTGTGTCGCGCCACCATATGCATGTAACATGTGTCACGCCTTCATGCGCATGTAACACGCGTGTCGCGCTGTAATATGCTTGTAACACGTGTGTTGCACCACCATATGCATGTAACACGTGTGTCACAGCACCATACACATGTATCATGTGTCACACCGTCATGCGCATGTAACACGCGTGTCGCGCCGTCATACACATGTAACGCGCGTGTCGCGTCGTCATAAGCATGTAACGCGCGTCGCACGTCATACGCATGTAACATGTCTGTCACATCATCATACACATGTAACGTGTCACACCCTCATGCACATGTAACGTGTATCACATCATACACATGTAACACGTGTCACACTGTTATGCGTATGTAACACGTGTCACGCATGCAACACGTTTCGCACATCATACACATGTAATACGCGTGTGACACGAACAGACACAAGGAATGTGTGCGTCATCATCATACACGTGTAACATCATCAGACGCATGCAACACGTGTCACATGATCAAACGCATGTAACACATGTGTAACACCATTTGACACACGTAATACATGTGTCACCCCATCGTACATGTGTAACACCACCAGACACATGTAACGTGTCACATGATCAAAGACATGCAACACGTGTGTCACAGCGTCATACATGTGTAACACCACCAGACACGTGTAACATGTGGAACTGAGTCTGTGGCATGTGCATGCAACGCTAACATGCGTGTATAACAAGGTGCACCCGAACGCTCTGCATGTAACACACGTGTAATAGTGCCACGTGTGCAACATGTGCAACTGTGTCCCCTGCACATAAAATATAGCAGTGTGTGAACATGCATGCGGCATGTAACATGTCTGTAACATGTGTACTACATGTAACCATGTCCTCTGCATGGAATGTAAGAGCATCATATGTAACACATGTGGCACTGAGTCGTCTGCATGAGTGTATCATTGTCATACATGTGTAGCCATGTTCTCTGCCTGTAACACATGTATAATTTTGCCTTTTGCGTGTAACACGCAACACCACACACGTGTAACAGACCACGTGTGCGCAACAGAACACCCATGTGCACACGTGTACACCCGTGTGCCTGCCGTAACATCTCTTTACACACATGTACACCACCACGCAGACGCATGCACATGTGTTCTAACATACATGTAGACGCTCACATGTGCGCCCAGACACACCTTTACATGCATGTACACCCCAACATGCATGCAGAACCCATGTGCACGTGACAACACCACCTGATTCCACACGTGTACACACACATACATGTATCAGCCCGGTGCACACGTGCTGCACACACGTGACCTCGCATGTACCGCTCTGCACAGGCGTGTGCAGACATACCCACGTCACATGACCCCCTGCACACACGTGTGCACATGGACACACATGTAACCCCCTACGCACGCGTGTGCATATGGACACACATGTGGACACACACATGGACACACATGTAACCCCCCTACACACGCGTGTTCACTCACATGCAGTGGGTCCAGTGGGGGGGGGGGCGCTAGGCTCCAGCCATGGTGGGATATGGGCAGGGGGAACATGGTTACTGGGATCACTGGGAGCCCCCCTCCATTCCCAGTCCCAAACTGGGATCTATAAGGAACTGCTCACAGTATAACCAGTACGGCCAGTACCAGCTCCCAGTATGGCCACTACCTGTTATCTCCATTCCCAGTGCTCCCAGTATCCATCCCTCCCATTCCCAGTGCTCCCAGTGCAGCTATCACACTGCCCCAGTACTACCAGTGCAGCTCTGGCTCTGCCCCAGTGCTCCCAGTGCAGCTCCGGCTCTGCCCCAGTGATCCCAGGACAGCTCTGGCTCTGCCCCATTGATCCCAGTGCAGCTCCGGCTCTGCCCCATTGATCCCAGTGCAGCTCCCAGTGCTTCCAGTACAGCTCTGGCCCTGCCCCATTGCTCCCACACCCTCCCCTTATCGCAGCTCCACACCCAGCCAGGCCCAGCCCAGGGCAATGGGGCAATGAGGGGGGAAAAGGGGGCACCCCAAAAGGGACAGGGCCCCCACTTTATATCAACCCAAGACCCCCCTAATGGGGTCTGACCCCCCCCAATTCATTCTATAAACACCCAAAATCACCTCAAATAGCCCCCAAATCAACTATAGGGGTCTAAGACCCCCATTTACTGAAGGTTTGACCCCTCCAATGCACCCCAATGGGATCAGACCCCCTGCAATTCATTCTATAAACACCCAAAATCACCTCAAATAGCCCCAAAATCACCTCAAATAGCCTCAAAATCACCTCAAATAGCCCCAAAATCACATATTGGGGCCTAACAGCCCCATTTACTTAAGGTTTGACCCAACCAATGCAACCCAATGGGGTCAGAACCCCCCAGTTCGTTCTATAAACACCCAAAATCACCTCAAATAGCCCCAAAATCACCTCAAATAGCCCCAAAATCACCTATTGGGGTCTAACAGCCCAATTTACCTCAGGTCTGACCCCCCAAAGCAACCCAATGGGGTCAGAACCCCCCAATTCATTCTATAAACACCAAAAATCACCTCAAATAGCCCCAAAATCATGTCAAATAGCCCCCCAAAACACCTCATTGGGGTCTAACAGCCCCATTTACCTCAGGCTTGACCCCCCCCCAAAGCACCCCAATGGGGTCAGAAGCCCCCAGTTCATTCTATAAGCATCCAAAATCACCTTAAATAGCCCCAAAATCACTTATTGGGGTCTAAACGCCCCCATTTACTGAAGGTTTGACCCCCCCCCAATGCACCCCAATGGGATCAGACCCCCTGCAATTCTATAAACACCCAAAATCACCTCAAATAACCCCAAAATCACCTCAAATAGCCCCAAAATCACCTATTGGGGTCTAACAGCCCCATTTACCTTAGGTTTGACCCCCCCCAATGGGGTCAGACCCCCATAATTTACCTCAGAACCCCCTGGATTCACCTCTTGGGGCCCAACCCCCCCAAAATTTACCTCAGAAGCCCATAAATTCACCTTTAGGAGGTCCAAAACCATTAAATTTACCTCAGAAACCCCCAAAATCACCTCAAACCCCCCCCAAATTCTCCTCACGGGGCCCAAACCTCCCCATTTATCTCCGAAACACCAAAATTCACCCCAGAAATATCGAATTTACCTCAGAAACACTCAAATTGACCCAAAATCACCTTAAGGAGGCCCAAACCCGCCCCCATTCACCTCCTGGGCCCAAACCCCTTCACATTTACCTCAGATACCCCCCAAAATGACCTCACAGGGCCCCAAAACCACCTAAAATCACCCCAAAAGGACCAATCCCCCCCCTTCAGTTTACCTCAGGTTTGACCCCCCAATGGGGTCAGCCCCCTCCCCCCCCCCTTCAGTTTACCTCAGATCACCCCAATTCATTTCAACAGGGACAAAAAAACCTCGAATTCACCTCAAAAATCACCCCAGAAACAGCCAAAAATCACTTTAAAGAGGTTGAACCCCCCCCATTTACCTCAACCCCCCCCAAAAACACCTTAGAGGGGCCAAACCCCCCGTTTACCTCAGCAGTGACCCCCCCCATAGGCTCAGACCCCCATAATTCACCTCAAAAACCCCCAAATTCACCTCAAAAACACCAAATTCACCACAAAACCACCCAAAATCACCTCAAACCCCCCAAATTCACCTGAAACCCCCAAATCCACCTCAACCCCCCTAAATTCACCTCATAAACCCCCAAATTCACCTCATAAACCCCCAAATTCACCTAAAAAAAACCCAAATTCACTTCTAAAACCCCTAAAATCACCTCAAAACCCCCCAAGTTCACCTCAAAACCCCCAATTCACCTCAAAAAAAACTAAATTCACCTCAAAAAACCCTAAATTCACCTCATAAAACCCCAAATTCACCTCAAAAACCCCCAAAGTCACCGCATAAACCCTAAATTCACCTCAAAACCCGCAAATTCACCTCATAAACCCCCAAATTCACCTCATAAACCCCCAAATTCACCTCAAAACCCCCAAATTCACCTCAAAAAAAAACAAATTCACCTCAAAAACCCTAAATTCACCTCAATACCTCCAAATTCACCTGAATCCCCCTAAATTCACCTCAAAACCCCCAAATTCACCTCATAAACCCCCAAATTCACCTCAAAAAACCCTAAATTCACCTAAATACCTCCAAACTCACCTGAATCCCCCTAAATTCACCTCATAAACCGCAAATTCACCTCAAAAACACCAAATTCACCTCATAACCCCCCAAATTCACCTCATAAAGCCCCCAATTCCTCATAAACCCCAAAATTCACCTCAAAAACCCCCAAATTCACCCCATAAACCCCCAAAATCACCTCATAAATCCCAAAATTCACCTCAAAAAGAAACAAATTCACCTCATAAGCCCCCAAATTCACCTGAAACTCCCAAATTCACCTCAAAAAAACCTAAATTCACCTCATAAACCCCCAAATTCACCTCAAAACCCCCAAAATCACCTCATAAACCCCCAACTTCACCTCAAAACCCCCCAATTCACCTCAAAAAAAACTAAATTCACCTCATAAACCCCCAAATTCACCTGAAAAAACCTTAAATTCACCGAATAAACCCCCCAATTCACCTCAAAAAAAACCTAAATTCACCTCATAAGCCCCCAAATTCACCTGAAACCCCCAAATTCACCTCATAAACCCCCAAATTCATCTCATAAACCCCCAAATTCACCTCAAAAAACCCTAATTCACCTCATAAACCCCCAAATTCACCTCAAAACCCCCAAATTCACCTCAAAAAAACCTAAATTCACCCCATAAACCCTAAATTCTCCTCAAAAAACCCTAAATTCACCTCATAAACCCCCCAATTCACCTCAAAAAAAACTAAATTCACCTCATAAACCCCCAAATTCACCTGAAACCCCCAAATTCACCTCATAAACCCACAAATTCACCTCATAAACCCTAAATTCACCTCAAAAAACCCTAAATTCACCTCAAAAAAAACTAAATTCACCTCATAAACCCCCAAATTCACCTCAAAAAAACCTAAAT
>NW_026913789.1:0-9688 GCF_034315485.1 Pezoporus occidentalis | reverse complement strand
TTTAGAGGAAGGCTTTGCACACTTTCAGTATTAAGCAGAAATTTGTTATCTGTAGGAAGGATGCACCCAGTAAATCAAATGGGAGAGGAATGAGATTGCAGTTATTTGTTTAATAAGAAAATAGGTATGAAATTGTGATTTCTTTCCCAGATTAATCGTGTTGAAATAAACCTGAATTTCCTCAGTACTGAGGATATTGGTTTGGGTTTGAAAAAAACAACAGCTTTGGCTTAACTTACAAATGAGTTACAAAAGTAACAGCTGCTCCCTCCTCACCTTTTTATCCAAATTGGAATTTCTTTCAGATTTCACTAGAAAGTTTCCAAGGTTTGTTTAGTTCCTTCTGTGCATGGGAAATAACTCCCCCCTTGCAACACTGTGTGCAGTGCTGGTGTCCTCAACATGAGAAGGACGTGGAGCTGTTGGAGCAAGTCCAGAGGGGCCCACAAGGATGAGCAGGGGCTGGAGCACTTTGCATATGAAGACAGGCTGAGAACACTGGGGCTGTTCAGCCTGAAGAAGGGAAGCTGATGGAGACCTCAGAGCAGCTTCCAGTGTCAAGGATGCTGGAGAGGGACTCCTGCAGTGATAGGACAAGGGGTGATGGGCTCAGACTGAAACAGGGGAAGTTCAGGTTGGATATAAAGGCAGAAGTTCTTCCCTGTGAGGGTGCTGAGGCGCTGGCACAGGGTGCCCAGAGAAGTGGTAAATGCCCCATTCCTGGCAGTGTTCAAGGCCAGGTTGGACGGAGTCCTGGGTGACATGGTCTAGGGTGAGGCGTCCCTTCCCACAGCAGGGCTGGAACTGAATGATCTTAAGGTCCTTTCCAACCCAAACTATTCTACAATTCTATTAGCTGACAGGACAGGCAGTGGAGCTGTTAATGCTGAGGTATAAGAACATACTTTGCTTTGGGTTTGACGTGAAAGTAAATGTACCTCATTTCTCTCTCATTACCCTTACAGGTGGCTGAAGAACTGGAAAAGATGTCATGCAGAGAACAAGCCCTTCAGACAAAGATGCTGTTTCTTGAGGCTGAAGTGAGAGAGGGGCAAGAAAAGAAAAAACAACTCCACTGCATATTTCACCACGTGAGTAAATAACACTGCTTATGACTTCAGGAATTACTACATCAGCACTTACAATCAGAGTTCCTTTTACTGAAACACACGCTGCTGCTGAAATTGATACACGCTTTTGGGAACAGCAAATGAATTCCATTTGACAATAGACTTTGTGTATTGACATTTCTAATAGACTTAAAAGATGGCCAGTCTGACTAAATCACTCGAGCAATATTGAGTTTACAGCTCTTATTCAATCCAGTTTTTCCAGCAAGGCAAAAATCAAAGAATATGTATGAAGCTGTAATGTCCTTCTCATGTTGAGTGAACACACCTGGATTTTAGGAAATGCATGACGGTTCCATAATGACATAGTGGCATCTTTTTAGTTGTTCCTGATTTGATGACAAGATTCAGATCTCACTGGAATTTGTGAGCAGCTTTCATCTTCTGTACTGATGTTGCACAGAAACAGAGCTGGTAACAAAAGAGATGTTCTCATTTTTCAAAGCATCAGGCCTTTAAATGCCCGGGATTCTGTTGTTCCTTACCTCTTCAGCAAAGCCACAGTCTGAGAAGGATTCGGGGTGAGCAATGTTCTCTGCAGATAAACAAAGGAATCTGTTCCGTTGTTTTATCTAAGCCAGAAAATTTCAGCACATTTTCTATTAATAAAATACCACACACAGCTGAATTCTCCAGACCAGTGCTGGCAAATCCTGGGCTTTGACTCAGAGGTTTGTCCTGTGATCAGTAATAATAAGCTACAAAGACATCTAAAGTTAATAGAGAAGACACTGGAAAGGTTTCCTATCACTCTCCTAGACTTCCAAAACCAATGTTGTGTATTCTGACTCGCAGCATTCAAGGTTAGAATTTGCATTTGGTTGGCTTGAATTTATTCAAGATTGAATAAGACCTCAGAGACGTGGTTCTGAATTCAGCGTGCTTTCATCAGTTTTGATCTGTATCAAGTGCAACTTCACGTCTGCTTTTACCCTAAGACAAAAGTGTTCTTAAAACAAGATCAGACATTGGCTGGTGGCTTATTCTATTACAGTTTTGCATAGGAAATTCTTGCTGTGTTGAAGTAAAACAGAAAAGAAACTGTCTTGTATTTGGTCCCAGAAAAACTCCCAGGATGTTTTCAAGTGGTTTCCATTTGAAGTTCACAGGTAAAATATAAACGTTTGAGAGAGCTGCTCTCAATTAATTAAATGCTATCTGTTCCAATTCCATTTACACGTAACTGAGGATGCCTTCTGGAAAACGAGGAAACGGTTTTATTCCTGTTGTTGTAGTGAAACTGGGAAAAATGGGGCTGTGAGGGTAACTTCATTCAGTTCCTGACCAGCTAAGGCTGGACCGAAATCTGAGGCTGTAATTCCAGTTTTTTAGAATGAATTTATTTTAACCGATCAGCACCTGGAATCTGTAATAGACAAAGCAGTAAATACCTGGGTATCTGCAGCATGTACATAGCATATATATAACATATAACCTATGACGTGCACCAGGGGTGGAACTGGTGAGCAGGCAGGATTGCTATCAGCCATCTTTTTTGTATAAGGAACTACAGGCATCACAAATCACATCGAATAGCAATAGCAGATGTTTATTGACAAATCAAGATGAGAGAGAGTGTTGAGCCCAGGACAGATTTAAGCTGCCACAAATCTCTCATGGGAAGAATTCAGGCAATGAGCTCTTCCATTCCCAGGCCTTATCCTGATTATCAGCTCAGCCAAACACAATCACTTCGGTCCTAACTGAACATAAACAAAGCCTTGACGTTTTGTGGCCTTTTTGGAACCCTTCAGTTTTGTGGAGCCTCTGAAACCTGTCCCAGGTAAATGACACTTCCAACAATCAGGTACCAGCCGCCTTACCCGATTCCTGATTGATTTGTGGTTTACTTCTAAGCTCATTGCATTTCTCTTTGTGTTTTCCTCTAGAACAAAAAGCACCATGAAGTACATTTGAAGGAGCTGGAGAACAGCCTGCAGAAGTCGGAGAACAAGAGCCAGAGCATGCAGAATTACGTGCAGTTCCTGAGAGCTTCCTACGCCATCATGTTTGGCTGAATTCTGGATTGGATTCCCAAGGTTTGGCTCTCGGCCTTGCTGTGGACAGGGCAGCCTGCAGGACAGCAGCGATAGGTGTGTAAGTGCAGGCTGTGCACACAGGGCTGTGCAGAGCTCTGTGCATTCACTGTGTGTTAGGTCCTGTGCTCTAAAACCTTACGCGTATCCTTTAGCCCACGGTAAATACAGGGGAGCACAGATTGCCCTTCAGTTCATGCTGGGGAAAAGAACAGCCATGGGTGGGTTACACAGGACTTTGCCTGTTTTAGTTGTTAATAATTAGGTGATATTCATCAGACCTCACACTTCTGTGACTGTAGAAATCTGGTTGCCCAAGACAATGACATCTGTCCTGTTAAGAGAGACAAGGATTTAAGGAGCCTTCGGTTCCCTTCCTTTCTTTTACTGTAGCTCAGCACCAGTGCAGCACGCACGGCTGCTCTGCAGGAGATGGAAGCCATCACAAGGCTGTCCCATCCAGCCTTTTTCCCACACATCCCATTATGGACTGGAGTGCACCGGAGTGATATTTTACAAATAGAAGTTGGAAAGTATTTCAGATACAGATGGAGTCTGAGCTCTGAATGTGCTAATGGAGCCCTTCACGGGCACAGCTGCAGTCAGGTATGGAAGTGTTCGTGTACAAGAGCTGCTGTCACTGAAGTCAGACTGACTTAACTCTCAGGTTGCACCCATGTAACTGTACAGCCGACGCAGGGCTAATACAAAACCCAGTTCTCATTGAGAAAGTCATTGATTTATAGACACATGGTGGGAGACGTTTGTCAAAAAGTAGTACTTTCAGTTCAAGATAAGCCATTTAGAATGTGTATTTACCTGGGTTTTGACTGGAAATGTAAGTTAGTTCACGCACAGACACTTCCTGTTCGTTAAATGTAGCATTTCATTGGTAGTTATAACGTGTCGGATGTTGATGTGTTTTTCTTTCTTTGCAATACTTATCCATCCTGACAAATACTGATCTGTGTTAATGAGCTGCTTTGTGTGCACTTTGAAACATAAAAGTGTTTCATACCTATGACACACAGTAGAAAATATTTCTGTTGAATTTGGGGGCTTTTGCATTTCACACACGCACAGAACCATGTTTGTGTTCATTTAGCTCTGTTTGTGCTCCTGTGAAAATAGCAAAACCTTTCTGAAGTCATCAGATACGAAGAAAAGATTCCAGACACCAAGTGCTGAATCCATGAAGTGTTTTTAAAAGCTCACCGTGGACAACTCAATGCTTTCCATTGATGACCGATACAAAGACGTGCAGTCCCTGCACTGCTGCCGGCAGGAACCTGGCTCACGATCAAAGTCATCCCCTCACACATGAGCGCCCTGCCCACAGAGACCCTGACTCATGGGACGCGTCGTTCCCCCAGAGAACACTCACCTTGCTCTGCCCTATTCCATGTGCCTGGAATGGTGCGATGCTCCCGCAGCACCTCCCTGCTCACAGCCCCCCTCCATTGCGCTAACACAGCCGCAGGCACCGCTGCCCTGCCCTGCCCTTCCTCCGCTAGGGGGCGCCACCGCTGCCCTGCCCTTCCTCCGCTAGGGGGCGCCACCGCTGCCCTGCCCTTCCTCCGCTAGGGGGCGCCATCACTGCCCTGCCCTCCCTCCGCTAGGGGGCGCCACCCTCCTCCTGCCCTTCCTCTGCGAGGGGCCGGAACCCCCGTCCCGCCCTTCGGGTGCCGGCGCTGCTGGGGCCGGGGATCAGCTCCGGGTCTCTTGGGGCAGGGGCGCGCTGCCGGGAGCTACTGAGCCGGGTCCGGTCCCTGCACAGGAACGGACACAAGGACGGGCGGAGGAGCCGCAGCCGCGACGGGAGCTGTGTGGAATCCAGCAGCAGCCGCTCTGCCTGTGCTGGGGATGACGCGGACACGGCCAGAGGTTGGGGATTTGGCCCGTTTTGCTTCTGGGTTTGTTTTGCTGTGCTTGCTGTTGCTTGTTTGACTCGGGTTCAGGCTGCGTTTGTATTGGGTCAGGTCCCCATCTCTTTCAGGCCCAGCTCCTGTTCATTTGCAGCTCCGGCCGGTTCCTGCTCTGGATTCAGCTCCAGCTCACAAACAGCTCTGACCAGTCTGAGCTCCACCACTGCCAGGAGCTGACTGGGCCACGTCTGTCCCTGCACAGAGGAGCCCCACATGCAGGGTGTGGGGTGTGAAGCCCCAAGAAGCAGCTCTGACACAGCTCCCGGTTGGGGGCTTGGGCCCCCCTTCCTTGGTGTGCGTGGGGGTATTCTGAGGTTCCCTTTGGTTTGGGTTTGCTGGTTTGATTTTGGGTTGGTTTGGTTTATTTTGGGGTTTGGATTTGGTTGGTTTTGATGTTGGTTCAGCCACAGCTCCTGGACATCTCCAGTTTGGTTCTGGCTCTGGGTTCAGCTCCTGGCTGTTGTGGCTGCAGCTCATTCGCGGCTCCAGGGCAGCGGTTTCTGTCCCCACAAGAGCTCCAGCTCATTCATGCCTCGGGCCCCATTGCAGCCTCAGGTCTGTTTCTGCCCTCCTGTTTTTCAGGCCCAGCTCCTGGATGGCTGTAGTTCCATCGTGGCTGCAGCTCGTGTCCATCTCCAGCCCCAGGCAGTTACAGCTTGTGCTCGCTGAACTGAGCCTGGCTTGTGGCCAGGTCCTAAACCAATCCCTGTCACGATGCAGATGAACAGGAGCTGTCAGAACTGCTCATGCCCAGCCCTGGAGTAACAAGGAGTAAACAAAGAGTTGGCCCCAAGCACAGTGCGAAAAGCTCCTTTCGCCCCAGAGACCATCTCATGCGTTCAGTTCGGCCTGGTGCATGCCAGGGTCCCAGCATTGCGGATACCCCCTCCGGAGGGGGCCCATGCACCAGCCCCCCCAAGCCCAAACCCGCGCCCAAAGCCTCAAACCTCCCTCCACAGCCTCACACCCCCCACCCCGAGCCCGAGCCCTGCCCCAGAAACCCTCAAGAGGGGCTCGTTTCCGGGCCCAAAGCCGCAGGACTCGGGCTCCGGCCCAGCCCCGGGGCTCCATCTGAGGCCGGGATATTGCCCCTGGGGCCGTGCTGCAGAGACCCGGCTCCGGGTCCCGAGCACCCTCGTGAACCCCCAGAGCACCCTCCTGTGCCCCCAGAGCACCCTCCTGTGCACCCAAACACATTCCAAAGCCCCCAGACCACGCCGTGAGCACAGACCGGCCCTGGCTGATCTCGCACCCCGTGTGCTGGGGGATGGCTCCGGACCCCGGCGGAACCGGAGGCTGCTTGGGAACCGTGTGTGGGACCTGCAGAGCGGGCCCTGCCCCGGTGGCCGCGGGCGGGGCCGGGGGGCGCCGGCGCGGGCCCTCGGGGCTTTATTCCGCGGCGCCCCGAGCCCCGCCGCTGCTCCGAGCGCTCTCCGCGGGGCCCAGCGCCCGAGCCCCGAACGCGGCCGCACGACCCGGGTGTGAGTCCCCGGAGCGCGGGGCTGGTGCCTGGGTCAGGAGCCGGACCCTGCTCTGGGTACCGGAGCGCAGCCCTTGGGCTCTGTGCTTAGCTCAGGTCCGGCCGCAGGAGCCTGGCTCCCAGCACACACACAGGACGCTTGGTCTCCGTTTCAAGCCCCCCCAAACGCAGCTTTGGGCTCTCCCGGGGAGCCCCAAAACGGGCTGAGGGACCCTGGTGCCGAGCACCCACAATGCAGCACTCGGTCTCAGTTTCCGAGCCCTAGGATGGGCCACATCATCCTTTCCCCAGGCTCCAAAACACAGCACTTGGTCTCCATTTCTCAGCCTTAAGAGCAGCCCCAGGAGCCTGTTTTTCAACCCCCCAGACCACAGCATTCAGGCTGTGTGCCCCAAAATGCAGGACTTAGTCTGTTTCTCAGATAAAACACTGACCCCCCGAGCTCAGTTCTGAGGCCCCCAGTGCAGCACTTGGTCTCTGTTCATGAGCCTCACACCTGGCCCCCAAAATGCAGGACTTTGTTTCTGAGCCCTAAATCTGGCCAAATGAGCTGGGTTTGAACCGTCCAAACACAGAACTTAGTGGGTTTTTTTTTGTGTGAGCCCTAAAACTGTCTGAGTGACCCAGGGTTCACACTCCAGAAACACAGCACTTGGTCTGTTTCTGAGCCCTGAACCTGGCCCACAAATCACAGGATTTAGTCTCTCTCAGCCCTAAATCTGGCCATATGAGCCCTCATAATGCAGTACTTAGTGGGTTGGGTTTTTCTGTGTTAGAGCTGGCCAAGGAGTCTGGGGCCAAGCTCCACAAACTCAGGACTTGTTCTCTTTCTGTGAGCCCCAAAACTGGTGAAGGGAGTGTGGTTTTGAGCCACCCAAAGTGTAGGACTCAGTTTCTGGTGCTGAGCAGTAAAAGGCAGGACTTGGTCTGTATTCCTGAGGCACAACATCAGCACCAGCTTTGGGTCTGGGCACCTGAGGCTTAGCACCACGCTCTGGCCCTTCACACTTCAGGAGCTGATTCCTGGGACACCTGATGGTGCTCTCCAGAGAGGCTTTACCCAGAAGGAGGCTTAGGGACTGGTCCTGGGGCTGTGGGAGCAGTCAGGCCCGAGCTGGCTCCTCGCTGCCATGGGAAACATTGCCCTGTGCCCACCATCCCCAAGGAGCAGGTGTGGGCTGGGTCCCAGCCCCGGGACACTCCAGGACCCCTGATCCCCTGTGAGCCATCTCTACAGTGTTAATTCTGCATCTGTGGGGCTGGGTTTATGTTTCATGTGCCTGAGAAGGGGTGGCCCCAAGTGGCAAAAAGGCATAATCGGCATGTCCCAATGCGGATTTTCCTAAACGTCTCGTTCACCTCCACCCTGTTTGAATCCAGGTTTCACCCAGATTTGAAGGAAAAAGGCACATGACATTTGTTAAATCTTCTCTTTGCTAACAATGAAAAGCACCAGTTTGAGCAGTTCAGTGAGGTCTGGCAAGAGGGGCAGAAGCAGCTCTCCCCCTGAACCCTCCCGTCTTCCATTCAGCCTGTGCTTCCCTCTGCCAGGTTCTCCCTGTCCACTTCTCAAGCACTGCTGGAAACAAGGCCCCAGCTGACAATCCAACAGGCAGCAAGTAAGTGCTTCTTGTACCCATTGTTTGCCCGGTGGGGTTAAAGCCTGCAGAAAAAGCGTTCTCCCTTCTCCTGACAGAGTTCTCCTTCAGCCTCAGAACACTGAGGAGCAGCTGAGAATTGGGAGACTTTCACACTGAACATTAAGCTTCTTACCAGAGCTTTTTCCCTTGCTCTGGTTCAAACAGAAAACAGATTCCTCTTGCTGCTGTTAACTCGTAGAGGAATGGACTGAGCACCTCAGGGAAGGGACTGAAGTTTTCTAGGAGCACTGGAAATGGGTTATCACTGCACGTGTCCAGTTGAGCTGTCAAAGTCCTCCAAGTCATGCTGAAGTACAAGCTATGTTTGGAGCCGTGATAACCTGCTATCAGTCCAGCTGCAAGGAAAAGAAAGGCATGGGTGGGAATAGCTGGAATACAGCCGTGTTTGTACCTGGGGCTATTTTGGGCTTCACGTGCTCTCAGTTCTTTTGAGAGCGCGGCCCTGCGCTCGGGGAACAATGATGGGCACAAGAGTCGGAACAGGTCCCAGCAGAGGGGCTGCTCCTCTGTCCTGAGTGTCTCAGCTGGGTCACTACGCTGTGTACCAGCCTCAGGGACAATAATACACATGGTGTACACAGGGATTACTACTGCCCCTCAGAGCCACCTTCCATCCCACCAGCAGGATGCACCCCAGTGCTTCAGAGGCGACACCCTGAGCACAAGGAGATTTCTGTTAACACTGAAGCAGTGACCTCAAACAGCCTTTCCACGTTCCCTGCTCACGACTGTTGTAAATACAACGTTTCCAATAAAACAAAACCCTACTTTAAATGTTTTAATGGCCTGGTTGGCATTTGTGGGTTAAAACAAGGGAAGAATGTCCATGTGCAGATTTGACCTTGGCCTTTAATTCCCTCCTAAGCTCCAAAACAATGTGCTAGCAGCTTCTGGCTTTCCAGAAGTCCTGTTGCAATACGTGAGACCGCAGCTGAGTTTTAAGGAGCCTCTCACACACATGCCTTTCTTTTTAACCACTGCCTTTCCAAATCCATCTGCTCATCACCTCCTCTGGAGATACTTCATTATCTGTCAGTGTTCTGCTGAGTCTGTCACACTGGCAACTTCTGGCACAGCAGGTTTTAGAGCTGTTGCTTTTATGCCAATACATTCCTGCAGTAGAACACCACAATGAAGTAACTAAATAAAGGCTTGTTCACAGAACTCACCTTGTCATGAGTCACCCCAATTAAAATTAGTCAAATGGGGCTTAGCATCTGCTTGCACTCAACAGCTCAGTCTAAGGAAATGGTCTATTTGGTTACATACATCTCTTCAGTTGCCTCTGTGGAGTGACTTTTTCCAGAGCAGCATTTCCCAAACTTTCTATTATCAAGATTAAATAAAACAGCTTTGATTTGTGCCAAACTCTAAAGCTATTTTAAAGCAGAAAACTGGCTCAGTCATGGAGGTGGAGTTCCCTATTTCTACCCAAGTAAACCAGTCTCAGCAGTCT
>NW_026913788.1:0-9984 GCF_034315485.1 Pezoporus occidentalis | reverse complement strand
GTCCCAGGGAACATTTGATCAGTGATTTCAGTTACTCGGAATGCATAAATGGTGAAAAGGGGGGTTTCTCCCACCCCATCATAAAACTTTTTCTTTTTAAAAAACCCCTGACTGGGTGTGTTTAGAGTACATGGGCTGTGTCATGTAGAAAAAGGGGGCAAAATCCATTTAACCAGCCTAACTGCCTTTCTTTTTAAAAAAGCCAAAAATAACCCATAAAAAAAGGGGCAGAGGCATTTAATTAAAAATTTCTTATTTTTTTAGGGATGGGAAAAAATTTAGGGGAGCTGATAATGCAGATAGAAACACAAATTTGGTTTTTCTAGTCAAAATGAAAGATGAAAAAAAATTGGCAAATTTTTTTCCAGCTATAAAATTGGTGTAACCTTCTAGCAATAACTGATTGTTTAGGAGGTCAAAAAAATTAAGCATGTTTTTCTAGCCTTATTAAGCATCATAGTTTTTTATGTTAAACCAATGATGTATGAGGTTGCTTTTTTGAAAAATGAATTCTGGAGACTGTAGCTGGAGAAAGGATAAAAAAAAGAGCTGGGGGTTTGAAGTTTTTGGATATCTTTTTTTCTCTTCCTGAGGGGAAATATTTCTCTTTTATTTCATTTACATCAAAGGCTTTTCCAAAACCCTTAACGGGCAAACTTCTCCTAAATCTTTGGCCCCCAAGGGCCCCCCCCTTAACTTGGGGGGGTCGGGATGTTTGTTTTTAATTTCCCGGAAGCAATGGGAAATAATTACTTTTTTGTATATGCTAGGCTGAGGTTTCTAAAGTCTCTGAAAGCTTTAGCAAAACTTTTTGGGAAAATTGGGGTTTGGAGGTGTTAATAGCCATATTGTTAGGAGGTCAGATTCTTGCAGCAGAACCGCGGGGATTCAGAGAAGACAGAACATCTGATAAAAAAATGCCTTAGTGCTCATAATCAAACAAAAGGGTTTTTTGGGGTTTGGGGCGGGGCCCTTTTAATGAATTTAGCATCAATCAACTACATTCCAGCCATGGCTTTTTTAAAAGGGAGCTAGGGTAAAACCTAACTTCCCCCCGGGTTTTTCAATGGTTGGAGAAAAAAACCCCTAGAATTTCTTAAAAAAATTTAAGGCCATCATTTTTTTTCCACCATCCAGGGACACATAATAAAACTTCTCCTTTTAATACCTTGTTTAAAGTTTTCCCCCTTAATTTTTTTCCCCCTTTTGGCTAAGCAACTCTACTCCTTCACTAGTTCTTACAAACCACATACATCACACTGATTTATCATTATCATTACCCCCTTTCCCATTGGCCCTAACATCTTTTTTAATGGTGAATTTTTAAAACCCGACATGGGAAGCCACCAAAAGACAGACAGGGGGAATACTTCCATTTTCTTGGGGATAGTCCAGCTGTTTCCCGCAGGGAAAATATAATGCCCAAATTGTTTCACCCCGTATTGTAAAAAAAGTTTGCTTGTTCCACTTTGGGGAAAGGGAAATTGAAGTCAAATTGAATTTTTAAACATTTTCCCTTTTTTCCCCCTTTTTCTTTAATAGTCAGGGGACTTCTCATTCTTCTCCGACTTTTAAATTTTCACCATTAAAAGGGATATTTAAGCCCCATTTCACTCCCAAGACAAATCCCCCCTTTTCCTCAAAATGTATTTACCTGCACAGGGGGGAGAAAAGAGAAGATAATTCAAGCTGTATTTGGGAAACATAATTTGGCCCTTTCCCCTTTTTTCTGCTGTCTTGGCAATAAAAATGATTTTATAAAAATGTACAGTCATTATTAAAGAGTTGCAGCCCATGAGCCCCAATTGAAGGTTTGCAAAGCTGGGTAGCCCCCTTTCCCAACCCCCTTTTCCCCGGTGGGGGCTTTTTCCTCAGGGGGGAAAGGGGGATTGTGAGGATTACGGGGGGGGTTCATCAGCATGGTATCTGGGACTTGTCCAAGAGAAACCTGGTTCCCCTTTTGGCCCCTGTGGTGGAAGCTGTTTTATATCTGTTCAAGACTTTGGGGGCTCAAAAAGGGGCCCTTAGGATACTTTTTAGAGACTTCCCGCTGGTTTTCACCCTAAAAACACAAAGCTGCCCCCCAGCCCATTGGGAAAGCCTGACCTTGCTGGGGGTAGCCTCAAAGGAAAAATTAAAGTAAAAGGATTGTGGAACTTGAGTGCACACTGAACATGAAATGTGGAGTCCAACATGAGGTTTATTAGCCCGTGTAAAAGTTATCAACCAAAAGGGATTTGATTTCAACCCACCATTTGGCTTGAGCTGAATGTATGAGTTATTATGCTAAATAAGGCAATATTCATAGTGGATTAAAATGAAAAAATGAGTCTAATATTAGTGGTACACTTTTCCCTTTTTGAATTTTTTTTAGATCCTAGGGTTTTTTAAAGGTTTCGGGAAAAAAGAAACTTGTCACATATAAAGTGGCCTTTTTCCCAAAGGTTGGGCCCCAAGAAGGCACTGCCAGGATGAAAAAAGGAGTTATTAATGGGGGTTTACAAAGCGTTTTAAATTTTCCCCCAGTTAAAAATTAAATTTCAACAGTTGAGGGAGGGGATTCTCCCCCTCTCTTGCGCTCTGGGGGCCCCCCCGTCCTGGTTTAGCCCTGGGGAGCAGCACAAGAGGGATGTGGAGCTCTTGGAAAAGGGCAGAGGGAGGCCATGGAGATGCTGCCAGGGGTGGAGCAGCTTTGCTCTGGAGCCCCGGCTGAGAGAGCTGGGCCGGGGAGCCTGGGGGAAAGAAGGCTCCCGAAAGGGGGACCTGGGGCAGCTCCAGTGCCTGAAAAGGGGGTGCAGGAAACCCGGGAAGGGGTTTGGGGGGGAAAGGGCCCTGGGGGGGGGCAGGCCAAAGGGGAAGGGTTTAACCTGCCAAGGGGTAGCTGAAACTCAGGCAAAAAGCCTTCCTGTGAGGGTGCTGAGGCGGGGCCAGGGTGCCCAGAAAAGCTGTGGCTGCCCCATCCCTGGCAGGTTCCCAAAGGGCCCGGTTGGACCCAGGGGCCCTTTGGGGCAAACTGGGTCAGTGGAAGGGGTCCCTGCCCCCTGGCAGGGGTTTAAAAAGGAGGAAATTTAAGGTCCCTTTAAACAAACCATCCCACAATTCCCGTGATTCAATGTTATTTTAACCCCCAAAACCTTTCACATGACAAGCAAAATGGGCCCCCGTTTTGTTTAAACAACATTTCAGATTTCCTTACTGTTGGGTTTCAGGTATCGTAACGGACTTCCCAGTGGTTGCTTTTAAAATTGTGGATCAGAATGGGAGGGAGATGAAGAATTTTTTATCAGCGTGCAGCCAAAGAGGAAATCCCTTTGGGTTTTAATTTTTGAAGTGGTTGTCATAGAACATAGTGTCACAGGCTGGTTTGGGTTGGAAATGACCTGAAGATCATCCTGTTCCAAACCCCCTGCCATGGGGATGCCTCCGGAAAGCCATGTTGCCTGAGGCTTGTTTAACCTCCCCTGAAACACTCCCCACAAACAATCCTTTTTTGTGTACTTCTTAAAAGAAATTTTTCCATGCAAGATATTAAAAAACAGGTTAAAGATAATAGGGAAACTTGAACTATTTTCTTCTTAGTTTTAACCCTATGTTGTTTCCATGACTCATAGCACGAGAGTAAAAGTGTAAAAATATCAGCAAAACCCCCGAGAATAAAAATTTTGGGGGTCAATAACTGTGTGATTTAAAAATAATGAAAGCAAGGAAATTTATTCTGTACGTTTGCAGCAAAAATGGGCCCTTTGGGTTTTCCCTTTTCCCCAGCTCTTTTCCATAACAAGAAAAGGTAAAAAGACAGAAAAAAGAAAGGCACAAAAAATTTATATAAATTTTAACAATTTAAGGCTTATGGGAAAAAAACCCCTCACCAAAAGTGTGCTACTGCCATAAACCCCCGGGAGCTGACAACATTATGTCAGACATGCAGCAGATGCTTTTGTGTCATCATCCCCCGGTAAAATTTCTGATTTAAAAAAAGTTGATTTTTTTAGGGTGCAAAACAAAAAGAAGTTGGATTATTTGGAAAACAGAGGTGTTATATTAAAACCCCAGCAAACCACTGTCCCGTAGTCAAAAGGGAAGGGGGGCCCATGAGGAGCAGTTAAACCTCTGAAAAACCCAAAGGGGTGATGTTGCTTTCTGGGATTTCAGAATAGGGGTTTTAAATTCTTCAATTTTCAAAAACCCCCTACCCCACATTTGGAAAAAGATCCTGGGGGGCAAAATTTTTTTTTTATTGACTATAAATCAGCCCTTAGGGATCCCTTTGGGTTTCCTTGAGACCTTTTTAGGTGTCAAGCTCCTGCTTGACAGGGGGGTCTAGGAAAATTAGCTATTCATTAAATGCTGCAGAGTTAGAGGGGTTGAATCCAAAATCCATTGCTTGAAAAGGATGCTCACTCACTGGCAGAAAAAACAGGTTTTTATACTATTGGTTTTGTCTGTTAGTTTTTTTTTTAAAAGGTGTGTTATAAAAAAACCGGCTAAAATTTTCCTTTGAATAAACCAATAAATTTTAAAATATTTACCTTTTTGCTAGATTCATCTCTAACCAATCAGATTAACACTGGCATGAAATCCTTCCTTAAAAATGAAGGAAGTCTTTATCCCAAAACTAAAATGGTGCAGCAAGAACGGAGGGGGAAGCCAAAAGGGATGTTTAGGGGCTGGAGCACCTCTTGTATGAAGAAAGGCTGGGGAAGTTGGGGCCCTTTTCCCACCCTGGGGAAGAAAAAGCTGTGTGAGAGCGGGGGCAGCTTCCAGTGTTAAAGGGGGGCCTAAAGGGGGGGGGGCTCCATCAGGGACTGTAGGAAAGGGGTGATGGTTCAAAAAAAAAGGGTTCGGGGTTGGAGAAAAGGGCAGAAGCTTTTCCCCTGTGGGGGTGGTGGGGTTTTTGGGAAAGGTTGCCCAGAAAAGTGGAAAATTTTCCCCTTTCCCGGGCGGGTTTTCCCAAGGCCGGAATGGGACAGAGCCTTGGGTGAATGGTCTAGTGAAAGGGGGTTTTTTTTTCCATGGCAGGGGGATTTGGGAACGGGGAGGGCCCTTTTCCCCAACCCCAAAGGGATTTATGATTCTATGTAGAGCAGATTGTAATTCAAAGGAATGTCACAGCCTCTCTTTTTCTGGATAACAGGATGTTATGAGAGATAGAAACTGTATCCTAAAAAGGTGTAAACAAATTTTTTAAAATGGGTTTTAAAACCTAAAAAATAAAAATGACATCTTCATATATATTTCACAGAAATTTTGGGTTTAATTTCCTTGATTATGCTTTAGTTCGTTGTTTTCTACCCCCTTGGGGAGCAGATCATCTATTTTGGGATGATTTGGTTTTCATAGCCTCCACTAAAAAGTACCATTGTTGTTTTCTCAGGATCAAACCCTAATCTCAAGAAAACAGCAAACAAAGTGGGGGTGCATTTTGCCCTGGAAATGCTTAATTTTCCCCATTAGGCATTTTAAAAAATTAAATTTATTCTCATCTTGTGTATCCAACCATAGAATTAAACATTCTTTATGAAAAGACACACATCAGGAAAACACCAGGTACTTGACCTTCTGATGACAAAAGGGTTGTTTAAGAATAGGAGGCTTTACATAGGAAAGTTTATAATTTTTGGGTGTTTGGGGAAAGGGGAAAGGGGAAAGGGAAAAAAGGGGAAAAGGGAAAAGGGGAAAAAAAAAACTAGTTCAGTTTTTTTCATAACCATTAAAAAAACCTTTAAACCATTGCCTCCTTAGAGGCTGGCTTTGAAAGAGATGAAGTCTCTTTCAGTGTTGGTGAGATTTTCCCCCGGGAAAATTTGCCTAGTAGCAGCTAAAAGCCCCTCCTAAAATTTCTCCAGTAACAATGGGGGGGTTCCCCCAGGGCGGGGGCCCGGAAGGGGAGCTTTCTCCCCCCTCAGACCTTGTGGAATGCAGCCCCCAAATACAGAATTTCCTTTGGAAGGCAAAAAAAAGCAAACGGGATTTCATGTACGTTTTTTTTAAAAAGGGGGGGCAAAAAAAGGTATGGAACCCTGAAAGGGAAAGAATGAGATGTGACAGTTAAAATTTTTGATAGCTGGAATGATTTTTCTTAGGCAACCCCAGAAAAAATTCTTATAGACACAAAAACCCTTTATCCTTTTTTTACTCCTTGGAAAAGCCCAAAATTGCTGCAAAGAACTTTGAAGCAATCTTTCTTTGTTCCCAAAAGGTAGTAAAACAAGGATAAGGCATCTTAGTGTTTTATAAGAATTTTTGTACTGATTGCCAAAGAAAAACTGCTTTTTACCATGGCAAGAATTAAGCTGTCACATCTCATGTTTTTCCTTACAGGGTCCCCAGTACCTTTTTAGCCCTGGTTTGCAAAAGGGAAAGACATACTCAATTCTTGCTTTCTTTGCCTTCCATGGACTTGCTGTATTTAGAGGAGCTGCATTCCACAAGGTCTGAGGGTGGAAATACTGCTCCTGGCCTCCAGACCGCTGTAATCCTCAGTCCATTGTTACTGGAGATCCTTGCAGAGAGCGCTTCAGCTGCTACTCAGGCATTGCTCAGGGAAACATCTCACCAACACTGAAGAGACTTCATCTCTTTCAAAGCCAGCCTCTAAGGAGGCAATGGTATTAAGGTTTTTCCATGGTTATGAATAGAACTGAACTAGTTTTTTTTTCCCTTTCCCTTTCCTTCCCCCTTTCCCTTCCCCTCCCCTTCCCAAGCACCCAAAAAGTGTATAAACTTTCCTATGTAAAGCCTCCCTATTCTTAAACAACCCTTTTGTACATCAGAAGGTCAAGTACACTGGTGTCTTCCTGATGTGTGTCTATCATAAAGAATGTTCAATTCTATGGTTGGATACACAAGATGAGAGTCAATTAATTCTAGATGCCTAATGGAGAAGATTAGACATTTCCAGGGCAAAATGCACCTCACTTCTGTTAGCTGTTTTCTTAGAGATTAGTTGCATCCTGAGAAAACAACAATGGTGAGCTTCAGTGGAGGCTATAGATACCAAATCATCCCAGATCAGATGATACTGCTCCCAAGTGCTGATAATGACAACGAACTGATGCATAATCAAGGAAATAAAATAACCCAGATTACTGTGAAATATATATGAAGATGTCACTTGTATTTTTTAAGGTTCTGAGAGACCTATTCCTAGAACAGTTCGTTGACACCTTTTTGAGGATAAGAGTTTCTATCTCTCATAGACATCCTGTTATGCCAGAAAAGAGAGGCTGTGACATTCATAGAATTACAATCTGCTACTCACATAGAATCATAGAATGGCTTGGGTTGGAAAGGACCTGAAGATCATCCAGTTCCAACTCCCCCTGCCATGGGCAGGGGCACCTTGCACTAGACCATCTCACCCAAGGCTCTGTCCATCCTGGCCTTGAACACTGCCAGGGATGGAGCATTTACCACTTCTCTGGGCAACCTGTTCCAAAACCTCACCACCCTCACAGGGAAGAGCTTCTGCCTTATCTCCAACCTGAGCCTCCCGTTTCAGTTTGAACCCATCACCCCTTGTCCTATCACTACAGTCCCCCGATGAAGAGCCCCCCAGCATCCTTGTAGGCCCCCTTCAGACACTGGAAGCTGCTCTGAGCTGCTCTCACACAGCTTCTCTTCCCCAGGCTGAACAGCCCCAACTTTCCCCAGCCTTTCTTCATACAAGAGGTGCTCCAGCCCCTGATTCAAATTTATGGGGTTTCCCCCTCCGTACTTGCTGCACCATTTAGTTTTGGGATAAAGACTTCCTTCATTTTAATAAAGGGAAAGGGAAACCCTGCCAGTGTTAATCTGATTGGTTAGAGATGAATCTAGCAAAATTGGTAAGTATTAACATTTATTGGTCATTCAAAGTGATCTCAGTCCGTTTTGATAACACACCTTAGAAATTGAAAATAAAAAAAAACCAATAGTATAAAAACCTGTTTTTCTGCCAGTCAGAGTGAGCATCCTTTTGAGAGCAATCAACTCTGGATTCAACCCCTCTAACTCTGCAGCATTTAATGAATAGCTAATTATCCTAGACACCCTGTCAAGCAGGAAACTTAAAACCTTTTAAAAGTCTTAAATAAAAAAATAATAAATGAGCTAGCTTATAGTCAATAGGTTAAAAATTTTCTCCTCAGGAATTTTTTATCTCCAATGTAAGGTGTCTACAGGCTCTGAAAATTTAAAAAAATTAAACCCCTATTCTGAAATGACCAGAAAACAACATTCCCCCTTTGGGGTTTTAGAGGTTTAACTGCTCCTCATAGGCTCCCCTTCCCTCTAATGACTACAGGAGCAGATGGTGACTGTGGTTTTAATATAACACCTCTGTTAACTGTCCAAATAATCCAACTTGCATGTATCTGCGCCCTCAAAAAGATGCAACTTGTTTTTTAAATCAGTAATTACCGGGGATGATGACAGCAAAAGCACTCTGTTCTGCATGTCTGACATAATGTTGTCAGCTCCCAGGGGTATATGGCAGTAGCACAGCATTTGGTGAGAGGGTTTTTTTCCATAAGCCTTCAATTGCTACAATTATATCAGAGTTGATTTGTGCCTTCTCTTTTTCTGTCTTCCTTGCATTCCTTCTTGTTTTGGAAAAAAAGCTGGAAAAAAGGGAAAATTTAAAGGGATCTTGCTGCAAACGTACAGGAAAAATCCTTTCTTTTTATTACTTTTAAATTAAAGTTATTGAGCCCCAATATTATTCTAGGAACTTGCTGATATTTTTACAAATTTTTAAACCCTCAGTGCTATGAGTCATGGAAAAACATAGAAAAACCAAGCAAGGGGTCTGAACTCAGTTGCAAGTTCATATTATCTTTAACCTGTTTTATAATATCTTGCATGGAAACTAACTGTAAGAAGTACACAAATAGGATTGTATTGTGTGGGTAGTGTTCAGGGTCAGGTTAGCAGAGCCTCAGGCAACATGGTCTAGCGTGAGGAACCCCCTGCCCATGGCAGGGTTTTGGGAAAAACAGGATGATCTTCAGGTTATTTCCAACCCAAACCAGCCTGTGACACTATGTTTCTATGACAACCACTTCAAAAGTAAAACACGGCAAACCCTGCGTTGGGCTCCCCACGCTGATAAAAGTTTTTTCCATCTCCCTCCCTTTCTGATCCAGCAATATATAGAACCACTGGGGAAGTCCGTTACGATACCTGAAATGCCAACAGTAAGGAAATCTAAAATTTATGAAAAACAAAACGGGGGCCCATTTTGCTTGTCATGTGTAAGTGTATGGGGGCTGTCACGTCAAGATGCACATTGAATCACGGGAATTGTGGGATGGTTTGTTTTGGGAAGGGCCCTTTAAAAGCTCCTCCTTTTTCCCCCCCCCTGCCACGGGCAGGGACCCCTTCCACTAGAGCAGCTTGCTCCAAGCCCCTGTGTCCAACCTGGCCTTGAACACTGCCAGGGATGGGGCAGCCACAGCTTCTCTGGGCACCCTGGGCCAGCGCCTCAGCACCCTCACAGGGAAGAGCTTCTGCCTAAGAGCTCAGCTCAGTCCCCCCTCTGGCAGGTTAAAGCCATTCCCCTTGGCCTGTCCCTACAGGCCCTTGCCCCAAAGCCCCTCTCCGGGTTTCCTGCAGCCCCTTCAGGCACTGGAGCTGCTCTCAGGTCTCCCCTTCAGGAGCCTTCTCTTCTCCAGGCTGACCCAGCCCAGTCTCCCAGCCTGGCTCCAGAGCAAAGCTGCTCCAGCCCTGGCAGCATCTCCATGGCCTCCTCTGCACTTGTTTAAAAGAGCTCCACATCCCTCTTGTGCTGCTCCCCCAGGGCTAAACCAGGACGGGCAGGGGGGGGTCCCCAGAGCGCAAAAAGGGGGGGAGAATCCCCCCCTCCTGCTGCTCACATTAATACTTAACTGGGGGAAGACTTCAAACGGGCTTGTAAACCTCCATTAATAACTCCTTTACATCCCGCAGTGCCTGCTTTGGGGGTTTTCCATAACAAGGCCCATTTAAATGTGACAATTTTTTTCC
>NW_026913787.1:0-10484 GCF_034315485.1 Pezoporus occidentalis | reverse complement strand
ATTGTCATAGAGGAGTCATAGAGGAGTCATAGAGTCATAGAGGAGTCATAGAGGAGTCATAGAGAGTCATAGAGGAGTCATAGAGGAGTCATAGAGAGTCATAGAGGAGTCATAGAGGAGTCATAGAGTCATAGAGGAGTCATAGAGGAGTCATAGAGGAGTCATATAGAGGAGTCATAGAGGAGTCATACTGTCATAGAGGAGTCATAGAGGAGTCATACTGTCATAGAGGAGTCATAGAGGAGTCATACTGGAGTCATAGAGGAGTCATAGAGGAGTCATAGAGGAGTCATAGAGGAGTCATAGAGGAGTCATAGAGGAGTCATAGAGGAGTCATAGAGGAGTCATAGAGGAGTCATAGAGGAGTCATAGAGGAGTCATAGAGGAGTCATAGAGGAGTCATAGAGGAGTCATAGAGGAGTCATAGAGGAGTCATAGAGGAGTCATAGAGGAGTCATAGAGGAGTCATAGAGGAGTCATAGAGGAGTCATAGAGGAGTCATAGAGGAGTCATAGAGGAGTCATAGAGGAGTCATAGAGGAGTCATAGAGGAGTCATAGAGGAGTCATAGAGGAGTCATAGAGGAGTCATAGAGGAGTCATAGAGGAGTCATAGAGGAGTCATACTGTCATAGAGGAGTCATAGAGGAGTCATAGAGGAGTCATAGAGGAGTCATAGAGGAGTCATAGAGGAGTCATAGAGGAGTCATAGAGGAGTCATAGAGGAGTCATAGAGGAGTCATAGAGGAGTCATAGAGGAGTCATAGAGTCATAGAGGAGTCATAGAGGAGTCATAGAGGAGTCATAGAGGAGTCATAGAGGAGTCATAGAGGAGTCATAGAGGAGTCATAGAGGAGTCATAGAGGAGTCATAGAGGAGTCATACTGTCATAGAGGAGTCATAGAGGAGTCATAGAGGAGTCATATAGGAGTCATAGAGGAGTCATACTGTCATAGAGGAGTCATAGAGGAGTCATAGAGGAGTCATAGAGGAGTCATACTGTCATAGAGGAGGAGTCATAGAGGAGTCATAGAGGAGTCATAGAGGAGTCATAGAGGAGTCATAGAGGAGTCATACTGTCATAGAGGAGTCATACTGTCATAGAGGAGTCATAGAGGAGTCATAGAGGAGTCATAGAGGAGGAGTCATAGAGTAGTCATAGAGGAGTCATAGAGGAGTCATAGAGGAGTCATAGAGGAGTCATAGAGGAGTCATAGAGGAGTCATAGAGGAGTCATAGAGGAGTCATAGAGGAGTCATAGAGGAGTCATAGAGGAGTCATAGAGGAGTCATAGAGGAGTCATAGAGGAGTCATAGAGGAGTCATAGAGGAGTCATAGAGGAGTCATAGAGGAGTCATAGAGGAGTCATAGAGGAGTCATTGAGGAGTCATAGAGGAGTCATAGAGGAGTCATAGAGGAGTCATAGAGGAGTCATAGAGGAGTCATACTGTCATAGAGGAGTCATAGAGGAGTCATAGAGGAGTCATAGAGGAGTCATAGAGGAGTCATAGAGGAGTCATAGAGGAGTCATACTGTCATAGAGGAGTCATAGAGGAGTCATACTGTCATAGAGGAGTCATAGAGGAGTCATACTGTCATAGAGGAGTCATAGAGGAGTCATAGAGGAGTCATAGAGGAGTCATAGAGGAGTCATAGAGGAGTCATAGAGGAGTCATAGAGGAGTCATAGAGGAGTCATAGAGGAGTCATAGAGGAGTCATAGAGGAGTCATAGAGGAGTCATAGAGGAGTCATAGAGGAGTCATAGAGGAGTCATACTGTCATAGAGGAGTCATAGAGGAGTCATAGAGGAGTCATAGAGGAGTCATATTGTCGTAGAGGAGTCATAGAGGACCCATAGAGGAGTCATAGAGGAGTCATAGAGGAGTCATAGAGGAGTCATAGAGGAGTCATAGAGGAGTCATAGAGGAGTCATAGAGGAGTCATAGAGGAGTCATAGAGGAGTCATAGAGGAGTCATAGAGGAGTCATAGAGGAGTCATAGAGGAGTCATAGAGGAGTCATAGAGGAGTCATAGAGGAGTCATAGAGGAGTCATAGAGGAGTCATAGAGGAGTCATAGAGGAGTCATACTGTCATAGAGGAGTCATAGAGGAGTCATAGAGGAGTCAGGAGTCATAGAGGAGTCATAGAGGAGTCATAGAGGAGTCATAGAGGAGTCATAGAGGAGTCATAGAGGAGTCATAGAGGAGTCATAGAGGAGTCATAGAGGAGTCATAGAGGAGTCATAGAGGAGTCATAGAGGAGTCATAGAGGAGTCATAGAGGAGTCATAGAGGAGTCATAGAGGAGTCATAGAGGAGTCATAGATAGAGAGTCATAGAGGAGTCATATAGAGGAGTCATAGAGGAGTCATAGAGGAGTCATAGAGGAGTCATAGAGGAGTCATAGAGGAGTCATAGAGGAGTCATAGAGGAGTCATAGAGGAGTCATAGAGGAGTCATAGAGGAGTCATAGAGGAGTCATAGAGGAGTCATAGAGGAGTCATAGAGGAGTCATAGAGGAGTCATAGAGGAGTCATAGAGGAGTCATAGAGGAGTCATAGAGGAGTCATCATAGAGGAGTCATAGAGGAGTCATAGAGGAGTCATAGAGGAGTCATAGAGTCATAGAGGAGTCATAGAGGAGTCATAGAGGAGTCATAGAGGAGTCATAGTCATAGAGGAGTCATAGAGGAGTCATAGAGGAGTCATAGAGGAGTCATAGAGGAGTCATACTGTCATAGAGTCATAGAGGTCATAGAGGAGTCATAGAGGAGTCATAGAGGAGTCATAGAGAGGAGTCATAGAGGAGTCATAGAGGAGTCATAGAGGAGTCATAGAGGAGTCATAGAGGAGTCATAGAGGAGTCATAGAGGAGTCATAGAGGAGTCATAGAGGAGTCATAGAGGAGTCATAGAGGAGTCATAGAGGAGTCATAGAGGAGTCATAGAGGAGTCATAGAGGAGTCATAGAGGAGTCATAGAGGAGTCATAGAGGAGTCATAGAGGAGTCATAGAGGAGTCATAGAGGAGTCATAGTCATAGAGGAGTCATAGAGGAGTCATAGAGGAGTCATAGAGGAGTCATAGAGGAGTCATAGAGGAGTCATAGAGGAGTCATAGAGGAGTCATAGAGGAGTCATAGAGGAGTCATAGAGGAGTCATAGAGGAGTCATAGAGGAGTCATAGAGGAGTCATAGAGGAGTCATAGAGGAGTCATAGAGGAGTCATAGAGGAGTCATAGAGGAGTCATACTGTCATAGAGGAGTCATAGAGGAGTCATACTGTCATAGAGGAGTCATAGAGGAGTCATAGAGGAGTCATAGAGGAGTCATAGAGGAGTCATAGAGGAGTCATAGAGGAGTCATAGAGGAGTCATAGAGGAGTCATAGAGGAGTCATAGAGGAGTCATAGAGGAGTCATAGAGGAGTCATAGAGGAGTCATAGAGGAGTCATAGAGGAGTCATAGAGGAGTCAGTCATAGAGGAGTCATAGAGGAGTCATAGAGGAGTCATAGAGGAGTCAGTCATAGAGGAGTCATAGAGGAGTCATAGAGGAGTCATAGAGGAGTCATAGAGGAGTCATAGAGGAGTCATAGAGGAGTCATAGAGGAGTCATAGAGGAGTCATACTGTCATAGAGGAGTCATAGAGGAGTCATACTGTCATAGAGGAGTCATAGAGGAGTCATAGAGGAGTCATAGAGGAGTCATAGAGGAGTCATAGAGGAGTCATAGAGGAGTCATAGAGGAGTCATAGTCATAGAGGAGTCATAGAGGAGTCATAGAGGAGTCATAGAGGAGTCATAGAGGAGTCATAGAGGAGTCATAGAGGAGTCATAGAGGAGTCATAGAGGAGTCATAGAGGAGTCATAGAGGAGTCATAGAGGAGGAGTCATAGAGGAGTCATAGAGGAGTCATAGAGGAGTCATAGAGGAGTCATAGAGGAGTCATAGGAGGACTGTCATAGAGGAGTCATAGAGGAGTCATAGAGGAGTCATAGAGGAGTCATATATAGAGGAGTCATAGAGGAGTCATAGGAGTCATAGAGGAGTCATAGAGGAGTCATAGAGGAGTCATAGAGGAGTCATAGAGAGAGGAGTCATAGAGGAGTCATACTGTCATAGAGGAGTCATAGAGGAGTCATAGAGTCATAGAGGAGTCATAGAGGAGTCATAGAGGAGTCATAGAGGAGTCATAGAGGAGTCATAGAGGAGTCATAGAGGAGTCATAGAGGAGTCATACTGTCATAGAGGAGTCATAGATAGAGGAGTCATAGAGGAGTCATAGAGGAGTCATAGAGGAGTCATAGAGGAGTCATAGAGGAGTCATAGAGGAGTCATAGAGGAGTCATAGAGGAGTCATAGAGGAGTCATAGAGGAGTCATAGAGGAGTCATAGAGGAGTCATAGAGGAGTCATAGAGGAGTCATAGAGGAGTCATAGAGGAGTCATAGAGGAGTCATAGAGGAGTCATAGAGGAGTCATAGAGGAGTCATAGAGGAGTCATAGAGGAGTCATAGAGGAGTCATAGAGGAGTCATAGAGGAGTCATAGAGGAGTCATACTGTCATAGAGGAGTCATAGAGGAGTCATAGAGGAGTCATAGAGGAGTCATAGAGGAGTCATACTGTCATAGAGGAGTCATAGAGGAGTCATAGAGGAGTCATAGAGGAGTCATAGAGGAGTCATAGAGGAGTCATAGAGGAGTCATAGAGGAGTCATAGAGGAGTCATAGAGGAGTCATAGAGGAGTCATAGAGGAGTCATAGAGGAGTCATAGAGGAGTCATAGAGGAGTCATAGAGGAGTCATAGAGGAGTCATAGAGGAGTCATAGAGGAGTCATAGAGGAGTCATAGAGGAGTCATAGAGGAGTCATAGAGGAGTCATAGAGGAGTCATAGAGGAGTCATAGAGGAGTCATAGAGGAGTCATAGAGGAGTCATAGAGGAGTCATAGAGGAGTCATAGAGGAGTCATAGAGGAGTCATAGAGTCATAGAGAGGAGTCATAGAGGAGTCATAGAGGAGTCATACTGGAGTCATAGAGGAGTCATAGAGGAGTCATAGAGGAGTCATAGAGGAGTCATAGAGGAGTCATAGAGGAGTCATAGAGGAGTCATAGAGGAGTCATAGAGGAGTCATAGAGGAGTCATAGAGGAGTCATAGAGGAGTCATAGAGGAGTCATACTGTCATAGAGGAGTCATAGAGGAGTCATAGAGGAGTCATAGAGGAGTCATAGAGTCATAGAGGAGTCATAGAGGAGTCATAGAGGAGTCATAGAGGAGTCATAGAGGAGTCATAGAGGAGTCATAGAGGAGTCATACTGTCATAGAGGAGTCATAGAGTCATAGAGGAGTCATAGAGGAGTCATAGAGGAGTCATAGAGGAGTCATAGAGAGGAGTCATAGAGGAGTCATAGAGGAGTCATAGAGGAGTCATAGAGGAGTCATAGAGGAGTCATAGAGGAGTCATAGAGGAGTCATAGAGGAGTCATAGAGGAGTCATACTGTCATAGAGGAGTCATAGAGGAGTCATAGAGGAGTCATAGAGGAGTCATAGAGGAGTCATAGAGGAGTCATAGAGGAGTCATACTGTCATAGAGGAGTCATAGAGGAGTCATAGAGGAGTCATAGAGGAGTCATAGAGGAGTCATAGAGGAGTCATAGAGGAGTCATAGAGGAGTCATAGAGGAGTCATAGAGGAGTCATAGAGGAGTCATAGAGGAGTCATAGAGGAGTCATAGAGGAGTCATAGAGGAGTCATAGATAGAGGAGTCATAGAGGAGTCATAGAGGAGTCATAGAGGAGTCATAGAGGAGTCATAGAGGAGTCATAGAGGAGTCATACATAGAGGAGTCATAGAGGAGTCATAGAGGAGTCATAGAGGAGTCATAGAGGAGTCATAGAGGAGTCATAGAGGAGTCATAGAGGAGTCATAGAGGAGTCATAGAGGAGTCATAGAGGAGTCATAGAGGAGTCATAGAGGAGTCATAGAGGAGTCATAGAGGAGTCATACTGTCATAGAGGAGTCATAGAGGAGTCATACTGTCATAGAGGAGTCATACTGTCATAGAGGAGTCATACTGTCATAGAGGAGTCATAGAGGAGTCATAGAGGAGTCATAGAGGAGTCATAGAGGAGTCATACTGTCATAGAGGAGTCATAGAGGAGTCATAGAGGAGTCATACTGTCATAGAGGAGTCATAGAGGAGTCATACTGTCATAGAGGTCATAGAGGAGTCATAGAGGAGTCATAGAGGAGTCATAGAGGAGTCATAGAGGAGTCATACTGGAGTCATAGAGGAGTCATAGAGGAGTCATACTGTCATAGAGGAGTCATAGAGGAGTCATAGAGGAGTCATAGAGGAGTCATAGAGGAGTCATAGAGGAGTCATAGAGGAGTCATACTGTCATAGAGGAGTCATAGAGGAGTCATAGAGGAGTCATAGAGGAGTCATAGAGGAGTCATAGAGGAGTCATAGAGGAGTCATAGAGGAGTCATAGAGGAGTCATAGAGGAGTCATACTGTCATAGAGGAGTCATAGAGGAGTCATAGAGGAGTCATAGAGGAGTCATAGAGGAGTCATAGAGGAGTCATACTGTCATAGAGGAGTCATAGAGGAGTCATAGAGGAGTCATAGAGGAGTCATAGAGGAGTCATAGAGGAGTCATAGAGGAGTCATAGAGGAGTCATAGAGGAGTCATAGAGGAGTCATAGAGGAGTCATAGAGGAGTCATAGAGGAGTCATAGAGGAGTCATAGAGGAGTCATAGAGGAGTCATAGAGGAGT
Organism: Pezoporus occidentalis; assembly: GCF_034315485.1. Classification (NCBI taxonomy): domain Eukaryota; kingdom Metazoa; phylum Chordata; class Aves; order Psittaciformes; family Psittacidae; genus Pezoporus; species Pezoporus occidentalis. The sequence goes on along the minus strand of NW_026913787.1, from coordinate 3,708 downwards.
CATACTGTCATAGAGGAGTCATAGAGGAGTCATAGAGGAGTCATAGAGGAGTCATAGAGGAGTCATAGAGGAGTCATACTGTCATAGAGGAGTCATAGAGGAGTCATACTGAGTCATAGAGGAGTCATAGAGGAGTCATACTGTCATAGAGGAGTCATAGAGGAGTCATAGAGGAGTCATAGAGGAGTCATAGAGGAGTCATAGAGGAGTCATAGAGGAGTCATAGAGGAGTCATAGAGGAGTCATAGAGGAGTCATAGAGGAGTCATAGTCATAGAGGAGTCATAGAGGAGTCATAGAGGAGTCATAGAGGAGTCATAGAGGAGTCATAGAGGAGTCATAGAGGAGTCATAGAGGAGTCATAGAGGAGTCATAGAGGAGTCATAGAGGAGTCATAGAGGAGTCATAGAGGAGTCATAGCTGAGTCATAGAGGAGTCATAGAGGAGTCATAGAGGAGTCATAGAGGAGTCATAGAGGAGTCATAGAGGAGTCATAGAGGAGTCATAGAGGAGTCATACTGTCATAGAGGAGTCATAGAGGAGTCATAGAGGAGTCATAGAGGAGTCATAGAGGAGTCATAGAGGAGTCATAGAGGAGTCATAGAGGAGTCATAGAGGAGTCATAGAGGAGTCATAGAGGAGTCATACTCTGTCATAGAGGAGTCATAGAGGAGTCATAGAGGAGTCATAGAGGAGTCATAGAGGAGTCATAAGGGAGTCATAGAGGAGTCATAGAGGAGTCATAGAGGAGTCATAGAGGAGTCATAGAGGAGTCATAGAGGAGTCATAGAGGAGTCATAGAGGAGTCATAGAGGAGTCATAGAGGAGTCATACTGTCATAGAGGAGTCATAGAGGAGTCATAGAGGAGTCATAGAGGAGTCATAGAGGAGTCATAGAGGAGTCATAGAGGAGTCATAGAGGAGTCATAGAGGAGTCATAGAGGAGTCATAGAGGAGTCATAGGAGAGTCATAGAGGAGTCATAGAGGAGTCATAGAGGAGTCATACTGTCATAGAGGAGTCATAGAGGAGTCATAGAGGAGTCATACTGTCATAGAGGAGTCATAGAGGAGTCATAGAGGAGTGTGTTATAGAGGAGTCATAGAGGAGTCATAGAGGAGTCATAGAGGAGTCATAGAGGAGTCATACTCTTATAGAGGAGTCATAGAGGAGTCATACTCATAGAGGAGTCATAGAGGAGTCATAGAGGAGTCATACTGGAGTCATAGAGGAGTCATTGTGTCATAGAGGAGTCATACTGTCATACTGTCGTAGAGGAGTCATAGAGGAGTCATAGAGGAGTCATAGAGGAGTCATAGAGGAGTCATAGAGGAGTCATAGAGGAGTCATATAGAGGAGTCATAGAGGAGTCATAGAGGAGTCATAGAGGAGTCATAGAGGAGTCATAGAGGAGTCATAGAGGAGTCATAGAGGAGTCATAGAGGAGTCATAGAGGAGTCATAGAGGAGTCATAGAGGAGTCATAGAGGAGTCATAGAGGAGTCATAGAGGAGTCATAGAGGAGTCATAGAGGAGTCATAGAGGAGTCATAGAGAGGAGTCATAGAGGAGTCATAGAGGAGTCATAGAGGAGTCATAGAGGAGTCATAGAGGAGTCATAGAGGAGTCATAGAGGAGTCATAGAGGAGTCATAGAGGAGTCATAGAGGAGTCATAGAGGAGTCATAGAGGAGTCATAGAGGAGTCATAGAGGAGTCATAGAGGAGTCATAGAGGAGTCATAGAGGAGTCATATTTTCATAGAGGAGTCATAGAGGAGTCATAGAGGAGTCATAGAGGAGTCATAGAGGAGTCATAGAGGAGTCATAGAGGAGTCATAGAGGAGTCATAGAGGAGTCATAGAGGAGTCATAGAGGAGTCATAGAGGAGTCATAGAGGAGTCATAGAGGAGTCATAGAGGAGTCATAGAGGAGTCATAGAGTCATAGAGGAGTCATAGAGGAGTCATACTGTCATAGAGGAGTCATAGAGGAGTCATAGAGGAGTCATAGAGGAGTCATAGAGGAGTCATAGAGGAGTCATAGAGGAGTCATAGAGGAGTCATAGAGGAGTCATAGAGGAGTCATAGAGGAGTCATAGAGGAGTCATAGAGGAGTCATAGTCATAGAGGAGTCATAGAGGAGTCATAGAGGAGTCATACTGTCATAGAGGAGTCATAGAGGAGTCATACTGTCATAGAGGAGTCATAGAGGAGTCATAGAGGAGCCATAGAGGAGTCATAGAGGAGTCATAGAGGAGTCATAGAGGAGTCATAGAGGAGTCATACTGTCATAGAGGAGTCATAGAGGAGTCATACTGTCATAGAGGAGTCATAGAGGAGTCATAGAGGAGTCATAGAGGAGTCATAGAGGAGTCATACTGTCATAGAGGAGTCATAGAGGAGTCATAGAGGAGTCATAGAGTCATAGAGGAGTCATAGAGGAGTCATACTGTCATAGAGGAGTCATAGAGGAGTCATAGAGGAGTCATAGAGGAGTCATAGAGGAGTCATAGAGGAGTCATAGAGGAGTCATAGAGGAGTCATAGAGGAGTCATAGAGGAGTCATAGAGGAGTCATAGAGGTGTCATAGAGGAGTCATAGAGGAGTCATAGAGGAGTCATAGAGGAGTCATAGAGGAGTCATAGAGGAGTCATAGAGGATTCATAGAGGAGTCATAGAGGAGTCATAGAGGAGTCATAGAGGAGTCATAGAGGAGTCATACTGTCATAGAGGAGTCATAGAGGAGTCATAGAGGAGTCATAGAGGAGTCATAGAGGAGTCATACTGTCATAGAGGAGTCATAGAGGAGTCATAGAGGAGTCATAGAGGAGTCATACAGGAGTCATAGAGGAGTCATAGAGGAGTCATAGAGGAGTCATACTGTCATAGAGGAGTCATAGAGGAGTCATACTGTCATAGAGGAGTCATAGAGGAGTCATAGAGGATTCATAGAGGAGTCATAGAGGAGTCATAGAGGAGTCATAGAGGAGTCATAGAGGAGTCATAGAGGAGTCATAGAGGAGTCATAGAGGAGTCATAGAGGAGTCATAGAGGAGTCATATTGTCATAGAGGAGTCATAGAGGAGTCATAGAGGAGTCATAGAGGAGTCATAGAGGAGTCATAGAGAGGAGTCATAGAGGAGTCATAGAGTAGTCATAGAGGAGTCATAGAGAGAGTCATAGAGGAGTCATAGAGTCATAGTGGACTCATAGAGGAGTCATAGAGGAGTCATACTGTCATAGAGGAGTCATAGAGGAGTCATAGAGGAGTCATAGAGGAGTCATATTTTCATAGGGGAGGCATAGAGGAGTCATACTGCCATAGAGGAGTCATAGAGGAGTCATAGAGGAGTCATACTGTCATAGAGGAGTCATAGAGGAGTCATAGAGGAGTCATACTGTCATAGAGGAGTCATAGAGGAGTCATAGAGGAGTCATAGAGGAGTCATAGAGGAGTCATAGAGGAGTCATACTGTCATAGAGGAGTCATAGAGGAGTCATAGAGGAGTCATAGAGGAGTCATAGAGGGGTCATACTGTCATAGAGGAGTCATAGAGGAGTCATAGAGGAGTCATAGAGGAGTCAGAGGAGTCATACTGTCATAGAGGAGTCATAGAGGAGTCATACTGTCATAGAGGAGTCATAGAGGAGTCATACTGTCATAGAGGAGTCATACTGTCATAGAGGAGTCATAGAGGAGTCATACTGTCATAG
>NW_026913786.1:0-24203 GCF_034315485.1 Pezoporus occidentalis | reverse complement strand
ATTAAAATGCTTTTCCTGTATGAAAGGGAGCAGTGAAAGCAACGATGGATGACCAATGTAAAGGTGATTGTGTGCTGAACAGGTCCAGCACCAGCTTTCCCTCCTGACTCTTCTGCTGTGGGAGCAGAGGCCAAACCGTTCGTGCTGTACTCACTGTGCTGCCTGCAGCTGACAGCGACCAGCTGAGAATTTGGATTCAAATGGAGTTTTAGGTATGAAACCGAGGAGAGACTGCAATGATGGTGACACCGTTGCAAAGCAGCCTGTGTGCTGAAGAGGCCCAGCACTAGCTTTCCCTGCTGGTTCTTCTGCTGTGGGAGCAGATGCCACTGTTCATTCTGTGCTGACAGTGTTGCTGCGCAGCAGAGAGCAGGCTCTGAACTGATTCCATTCAAATGCTTTTCCTGTATGAAAGGGAGCAGTGAAAGCAACGATGGATGCACCAATGTAAAGGTGATTGTGTGCTGAACAGGTCCAGCACCAGCTTTCAATCCTGGCACTTCTGCTGTGGGAGCAGAGGCCAAACGTTCATGCTGTACTCACTGTGCTGCCGGCAGCTGAAAGCGACCAGCTGAGAATTTGGATTCAAATGGACTTTTAGGTATGAAACCGAGGAGAGACTGCAATGATGGTGACACCGTTGCAAAGCAGCCTGTGTGCTGAAGAGGCCCAGCACTAGCTTTCCCTGCTGGTTCTTCTGCTGTGGGAGCAGATGCCACTGTTCTTTCTGTGCTGACTGTGTTGCTGCCAGCAGAGAGCAGGCTCTGAACTGATTCCATTCTAATTCTTTTCCTGTATTAAAGGTATCAGTGAAAGCAACGATGGATGCACCAATGCTGCGCAAAGGGAGCAGTAAAGGTGGATGCACCAATGTGTGATTGTGTGCTGAACAGGTCCAGCACAAGCTTTCAATCCTGGCTCTTCTGCTGTGGGAGCAGAAGCCAAACGTTCGTGCTGTACTCACTGTTCTGCTGGGCAGCTGAAAGCGACCAGCTGAGAATTTGGATTCAAATGGAGTTTTAGGTATGAAACCCAGGAGAGACTGCAATGATGGTGACACCGTTGCAAAGCAGCCTGTGTGCTGAAGAGGCCCAGCACTAGCTTTCCCTGCTGGTTCTTCTGCTGTGGGAGCAGATGCCACTGTTGATTCTGTGCTGACTGTGTTGCTGCCAGCAGAGAGCAGGCTCTGAACTGATTCCATTCAAATGCTTTTCCTGTATGAAAGGGAGCAGTGAAAGCAACGATGGATGCACCAATGTAAAGGTGATTGTGTGCTGAACAGGTCCAGCACCAGCTTTCAATCCTGACACTTCTGCTGTGGGAGCAGAGGCCAAACGTTCGTGCTGTACTCACTGTGCTGCCTGCAGCTGAGAGAGACCAGCTGAGAATTTGGATTCAAATGGAGTTTTAGGTATGAAACCGAGGAGAGACTGCAATGATGGTGACACCGTTGCAAAGCAGCCTGTGTGCTGAAGAGGCCCAGCACTAGCTTTCCCTGCTGGTTCTTCTGCTGAGGGAGCAGATGCCACTGTTCGTTCTGTGCTGACAGTGTTGCTGCGCAGCAGAGAGCAGGCTCTGAACTGATTCCATTCAAATGCTTTTCCTGTATGAAAGGGAGCAGTGAAAGCAACGATGGATTCACCAATGTAAAGGTGATTGTGTGCTGAACAGGTCCAGCACAAGCTTTCAATCCTGACACTTCTGCTGTGGGAGCAGAGGCCAAACGTTCGTGCTGTACTCACTGTGCTGCCTGGAGCTGAGGGCGACCAGCTGAGAATTTGGATTCAAATGGAGTTTTAGGTATGAAACCGAGGAGAGACTGCAATGATGGTGACACCGTTGCAAAGCAGCCTGTGTGCTGAAGAGGCCCAGCACTAGCTTTCCCTGCTGGTTCTTCTGCTGTGGGAGCAGATGCCACTGTTCATTCTGTGCTGACTGTGTTGCTGCGCAGCAGAGAGCAGGCTCTGAACTGATTCCATTCAAATGCTTTTCCTGTATGAAAGGGAGCAGTGAAAGCAACGATGGATGCACCAATGTAAAGGTGATTGTGTGCTGAACAGGTCCAGCACAAGCTTTCCCTCCTGGCTCTTCTGCTGTGGGAGCAGAAGCCAAACGTTCGTGCTGTAATCACTGTGCTGCTGGGCAGCTGAAAGCGACCAGCTGAGAATTTGGATTCAAATGGAGTTTTAGGTATGAAACCGAGGAGAGACTGCAATGATGGTGACACCGTTGCAAAGCAGCCTGTGTGCTGAAGAGGCCCAGCACTAGCTTTCCCTGCTGGATCTTCTGCTGTGGGAGCAGATGCCACTGTTCTTTCTGTGCTGACTGTGTTGCTGCCAGCAGAGAGCAGGCTCTGAACTGATTCCATTCAAATGCTTTTCCTGTATGAAAGGGAGCAGTGAAAGCAACGATGGATGCACCAATGTAAAGGTGATTGTGTGCTGAACAGGTCCAGCACAAGCTTTCAATCCTGGCTCTTCTGCTGTGGGAGCAGAAGCCAAACGTTCGTGCTGTACTCACTGTGCTGCCTGCAGCTGAGAGCGACCAGCTGAGAATTTGGATTCAAATGGAGTTTTAGGTATGAAACCGAGGAGAGACTTCAATGATGGTGACACCGTTGCAAAGCAGCCTGTGTGCTGAAGAGGCCCAGCGCTAGCTTTCCCTGCTGGTTCTTCTGCTGTGGGAGCAGATGCCACTGTTCTTTCTGTGCTGACTGTGTTGCTGCCAGCAGAGAGCAGGCTCTGAACTGATTCCATTCAAATGCTTTTCCTGTATGAAAGGGAGCAGTGAAAGCAACGATGGATGCACCAATGTAAAGGTGATTGTGTGCTGAACAGGTCCAGCACAAGCTTTCAATCCTGACACTTCTGCTGTGGGAGCAGAGGCCAAACGTTCGTGCTGTACTCACTGTGCTGCCTGCAGCTGAGGGCGACCAGCTGAGAATTTGGATTCAAATGGAGTTTTAGGTATGAAACCGAGGAGAGACTTCAATGATGGTGACACCGTTGCAAAGCAGCCTGTGTGCTGAAGAGGCCCAGCACTAGCTTTCCCTGCTGGTTCTTCTGCTGTGGGAGCAGATGCCACTGTTCATTCTGTGCTGACTGTGTTGCTGCCAGCAGAGGGCAGGCTCTGAACAGATTCCATTCAAATGCTTTTCCTGTATGAAAGGGAGCAGTGAAAGCAACGATGGATGCACCAATGTAAAGGTGATTGTGTGCTGAACAGGTCCAGCACCAGCTTTCAATCCTGGCTCTTCTGCTGTGGGAGCAGAAGCCAAACGTTAGTGCTGTAATCACTGTGCTGCCTGCAGCTGAGAGCGACCAGCTGAGAATTTGGATTCAAATGGAGTTTTAGGTATGAAACCGAGGAGAGACTTCAATGATGGTGACACCGTTGCAAAGCAGCCTGTGTGCTGAAGAGGCCCAGCGCTAGCTTTCCCTGCTGGTTCTTCTGCTGTGGGAGCAGATGCCACTGTTCTTTCTGTGCTGACTGTGTTGCTGCCAGCAGAGAGCAGGCTCTGAACTGATTCCATTCAAATGCTTTTCCTGTATGAAAGGGAGCAGTGAAAGCAACGATGGATGCACCAATGTAAAGGTGATTGTGTGCTGAACAGGTCCAGCACCAGCTTTCAATCCTGACACTTCTGCTGTGGGAGCAGAGGCCAAACGTTCGTGCTGTACTCACTGGGCTGCCTGCAGCTGAGAGCGACCAGCTGAGAATTTGGATTCAAATGGACTTTTAGGTATGAAACCGAGGAGAGACTGCAATGATGGTGACACCGTTGCAAAGCAGCCTGTGTGCTGAAGAGGCCCAGCACTAGCTTTCCCTGCTGGATCTTCTGCTGTGGGAGCAGATGCCACTGTTCGTTCTGTGCTGACTGTGTTGCTGCACAGCAGAGAGCAGGCTCTGAACTGATTCCATTCAAATGCTTTTCCTGTATGAAAGGGAGAAGTGAAAGCAACGATGGATGCACCAATGTAAAGGTGATTGTGTGCTGAACAGGTCCAGCACAAGCATTCAATCCTGCCACTTCTGCTGTGGGATCAGAGGCCAAACATTCTTGCTGTACTCACTGTGCTGCCTGCAGCTGAGAGCGACCAGCTGAGAATTTGGATTCAAATGGACTTTTAGGTATGAAACCGAGGAGAGACTGCAATGATGGTGACACCGTTGCAAAGCAGCCTGTGTGCTGAAGAGGCCCAGCACTAGCTTTCCCTGCTGGTTCTTCTGCTGTGGGAGCAGATGCCACTGTTCATTCTGTGCTGACTGTGTTGCTGCGCAGCAGAGAGCAGGCTCTGAACTGATTCCATTCAAATGCTTTTCCTGTATGAAAGGGAGCAGTGAAAGCAACGATGGATGCACCAATGTAAAGGTGATTGTGTGCTGAACAGGTCCAGCACAAGCTTTCAATCCTGGCTCTTCTGCTGTGGGAGCAGAAGCCAAACGTTCGTGCTGTAATCACTGTGCTGCCTGCAGCTGAGAGAGACCAGCTGAGAATTTGGATTCAAATGGACTTTTAGGTATGAAACCGAGGAGAGACTTCAATGATGGTGACACCGTTGCAAAGCAGCCTGTGTGCTGAAGAGGCCCAGCACTAGCTTTCCCTGCTGGTTCTTCTGCTGTGGGAGCAGATGCCACTGTTCTTTCTGTGCTGACTGTGTTGCTGCCAGCAGAGAGCAGGCTCTGAACTGATTCCATTCAAATGCTTTTCCTGTATGAAAGGGAGCAGTGAAAGCAACGATGGATGCACCAATGTAAAGGTGATTGTGTGCTGAACAGGTCCAGCACAAGCTTTCAATCCTGACACTTCTGCTGTGGGAGCAGAAGCCAAACGTTCGTGCTGTACTCACTGTGCTGCCTGCAGCTGAGAGCGACCAGCTGAGAATTTGGATTCAAATGGAGTTTTAGGTATGAAACCGAGGAGAGACTGCAATGATGGTGACACCGTTGCAAAGCAGCCTGTGTGCTGAAGAGGCCCAGCACTAGCTTTCCCTGCTGGTTCTTCTGCTGTGGGAGCAGATGCCACTGTTCGTTCTGTGCTGACTGTGTTGCTGCGCAGCAGAGAGCAGGCTCTGAACTGATTCCATTCAAATGCTTTTCCTGTATGAAAGGGAGCAGTGAAAGCAACGATGGATGCACCAATGTAAAGGTGATTGTGTGCTGAACAGGTCCAGCACCAGCTTTCAATCCTGACACTTCTGCTGTGGGAGCAGAGGCCAAACGTTCGTGCTGTACTCACTGTGCTGCCTGCAGCTGAGAGCGACCAGCTGAGAATTTGGATTCAAATGGAGTTTTAGGTATGAAACCGAGGAGAGACTGCAATGATGGTGACACCGTTGCAAAGCAGCCTGTGTGCTGAAGAGGCCCAGCACTAGCTTTCCCTGCTGGTTCTTCTGCTGTGGGAGCAGATGCCACTGTTCTTTCTGTGCTGACTGTGTTGCTGCCAGCAGAGAGCAGGCTCTGAACTGATTCCATTCAAATGCTTTTCCTGTATGAAAGGGAGCAGTGAAAGCAACGATGGATGCACCAATGTAAAGGTGATTGTGTGCTGAACAGGTCCAGCACAAGCTTTCAATCCTGACACTTCTGCTGTGGGAGCAGAGGCCAAACGTTCGTGCTGTACTCACTGTGCTGCCTGCAGCTGAGAGCGACCAGCTGAGAATTTGGATTCAAATGGACTTTTAGGTATGAAACCGAGGAGAGACTGCAATGATGGTGACACCGTTGCAAAGCAGCCTGTGTGCTGAAGAGGCCCAGCACTAGCTTTCCCTGCTGGTTCTTCTGCTGTGGGAGCAGATGCCACTGTTCGTTCTGTGCTGACTGTGTTGCTGCCAGCAGAGAGCAGGCTCTGAACTGATTCCATTCAAATGCTTTTCCTGTATGAAAGGGAGCAGTGAAAGCAACGATGGATGCACCAATGTAAAGGTGATTGTGTGCTGAACAGGTCCAGCACAAGCTTTCAATCCTGACACTTCTGCTGTGGGAGCAGAGGCCAAACGTTCGTGCTGTAATCACTGTGCTGCCTGCAGCTGAGAGCGACCAGCTGAGAATTTGGATTCAAATGGAGTTTTAGGTATGAAACCGAGGAGAGACTGCAATGATGGTGACACCGTTGCAAAGCAGCCTGTGTGCTGAAGAGGCCCAGCACTAGCTTTCCCTGCTGGTTCTTCTGCTGTGGGAGCAGATGCCACTGTTCTTTCTGTGCTGACTGTGTTGCTGCCAGCAGAGAGCAGGCTCTGAACTGATTCCATTCAAATGCTTTTCCTGTATGAAAGGGAGCAGTGAAAGCAACGATGGATGCACCAATGTAAAGGTGATTGTGTGCTGAACAGGTCCAGCACCAGCTTTCAATCCTGACACTTCTGCTGTGGGAGCAGAGGCCAAACGTTCGTGCTGTACTCACTGTGCTGCCTGCAGCTGAGAGCGACCAGCTGAGAATTTGGATTCAAATGGACTTTTAGGTATGAAACCGAGGAGAGACTGCAATGATGGTGACACCGTTGCAAAGCAGCCTGTGTGCTGAAGAGGCCCAGCACTAGCTTTCCCTGCTGGTTCTTCTGCTGTGGGAGCAGATGCCACTGTTCGTTCTGTGCTGACTGTGTTGCTGCACAGCAGAGAGCAGGCTCTGAACTGATTCCATTCAAATGCTTTTCCTGTATGAAAGGGAGCAGTGAAAGCAACGATGGATGCACCAATGTAAAGGTGATTGTGTGCTGAACAGGTCCAGCACAAGCTTTCAATCCTGGCTCTTCTGCTGTGGGAGCAGAAGCCAAACGTTCGTGCTGTAATCACTGTGCTGCCTGCAGCTGAGAGCGACCAGCTGAGAATTTGGATTCAAATGGAGTTTTAGGTATGAAACCGAGGAGAGACTGCAATGATGGTGACACCGTTGCAAAGCAGCCTGTGTGCTGAAGAGGCCCAGCACTAGCTTTCCCTGCTGGTTCTTCTGCTGTGGGAGCAGATGCCACTGTTCATTCTGTGCTGACTGTGTTGCTGCGCAGCAGAGAGCAGGCTCTGAACTGATTCCATTCAAATGCTTTTCCTGTATGAAAGGGAGCAGTGAAAGCAACGATGGATGCACCAATGTAAAGGTGATTGTGTGCTGAACAGGTCCAGCACAAGCTTTCAATCCTGGCTCTTCTGCTGTGGGAGCAGAAGCCAAACGTTCGTGCTGTACTCACTGTGCTGCCTGCAGCTGAGAGAGACCAGCTGAGAATTTGGATTCAAATGGAGTTTTAGGTATGAAACCGAGGAGAGACTGCAATGATGGTGACACCGTTGCAAAGCAGCCTGTGTGCTGAAGAGGCCCAGCACTAGCTTTCCCTGCTGGTTCTTCTGCTGTGGGAGCAGATGCCACTGTTCTTTCTGTGCTGACTGTGTTGCTGCCAGCAGAGAGCAGGCTCTGAACTGATTCCATTCAAATGCTTTTCCTGTATGAAAGGGAGCAGTGAAAGCAACGATGGATGCACCAATGTAAAGGTGATTGTGTGCTGAACAGGTCCAGCACAAGCTTTCAATCCTGACACTTCTGCTGTGGGAGCAGAGGCCAAACGTTCGTGCTGTAATCACTGTGCTGCCTGCAGCTGAGAGAGCGACCAGCTGAGAATTTGGATTCAAATGGAGTTTTAGGTATGAAACCGAGGAGAGACTGCAATGATGGTGACACCGTTGCAAAGCAGCCTGTGTGCTGAAGAGGCCCAGCACTAGCTTTCCCTGCTGGTTCTTCTGCTGTGGGAGCAGATGCCACTGTTCTTTCTGTGCTGACTGTGTTGCTGCGCAGCAGAGAGCAGGCTCTGAACTGATTCCATTCAAATGCTTTTCCTGTATGAAAGGGAGCAGTGAAAGCAACGATGGATGCACCAATGTAAAGGTGATTGTGTGCTGAACAGGTCCAGCACAAGCTTTCAATCCTGGCTCTTCTGCTGTGGGAGCAGAAGCCAAACGTTCGTGCTGTAATCACTGTGCTGCCTGCAGCTGAGAGCGACCAGCTGAGAATTTGGATTCAAATGGAGTTTTAGGTATGAAACCGAGGAGAGACTGCAATGATGGTGACACCGTTGCAAAGCAGCCTGTGTGCTGAAGAGGCCCAGCACTAGCTTTCCCTGCTGGTTCTTCTGCTGTGGGAGCAGATGCCACTGTTCTTTCTGTGCTGACTGTGTTGCTGCCAGCAGAGAGCAGGCTCTGAACTGATTCCATTCAAATGCTTTTCCTGTATGAAAGGGAGCAGTGAAAGCAACGATGGATGCACCAATGTAAAGGTGATTGTGTGCTGAACAGGTCCAGCACAAGCTTTCAATCCTGGCTCTTCTGCTGTGGGAGCAGAAGCCAAACGTTCGTGCTGTACTCACTGTGCTGCCTGCAGCTGAAAGCGACCAGCTGAGAATTTGGATTCAAATGGAGTTTTAGGTATGAAACCGAGGAGAGACTGCAATGATGGTGACACCGTTGCAAAGCAGCCTGTGTGCTGAAGAGGCCCAGCACTAGCTTTCCCTGCTGGTTCTTCTGCTGTGGGAGCAGATGCCACTGTTCTTTCTGTGCTGACTGTGTTGCTGCCAGCAGAGAGCAGGCTCTGAACTGATTCCATTCAAATGCTTTTCCTGTATGAAAGGGAGCAGTGAAAGCAACGATGGATGCACCAATGTAAAGGTGATTGTGTGCTGAACAGGTCCAGCACAAGCTTTCAATCCTGGCTCTTCTGCTGTGGGAGCAGAAGCCAAACGTTCGTGCTGTACTCACTGTGCTGCCTGCAGCTGAGAGCGACCAGCTGAGAATTTGGATTCAAATGGAGTTTTAGGTATGAAACCGAGGAGAGACTGCAATGATGGTGACACCGTTGCAAAGCAGCCTGTGTGCTGAAGAGGCCCAGCACTAGCTTTCCCTGCTGGTTCTTCTGCTGTGGGAGCAGATGCCACTGTTCTTTCTGTGCTGACTGTGTTGCTGCCAGCAGAGAGCAGGCTCTGAACTGATTCCATTCAAATGCTTTTCCTGTATGAAAGGGAGCAGTGAAAGCAACGATGGATGCACCAATGTAAAGGTGATTGTGTGCTGAACAGGTCCAGCACAAGCTTTCAATCCTGGCTCTTCTGCTGTGGGAGCAGAAGCCAAACGTTCGTGCTGTAATCACTGTGCTGCCTGCAGCTGAGAGAGACCAGCTGAGAATTTGGATTCAAATGGACTTTTAGGTATGAAACCGAGGAGAGACTTCAATGATGGTGACACCGTTGCAAAGCAGCCTGTGTGCTGAAGAGGCCCAGCACTAGCTTTCCCTGCTGGTTCTTCTGCTGTGGGAGCAGATGCCACTGTTCTTTCTGTGCTGACTGTGTTGCTGCCAGCAGAGAGCAGGCTCTGAACTGATTCCATTCAAATGCTTTTCCTGTATGAAAGGGAGCAGTGAAAGCAACGATGGATGCACCAATGTAAAGGTGATTGTGTGCTGAACAGGTCCAGCACCAGCTTTCAATCCTGACACTTCTGCTGTGGGAGCAGAGGCCAAACGTTCGTGCTGTAATCACTGTGCTGCCTGCAGCTGAGAGAGACCAGCTGAGAATTTGGATTCAAATGGAGTTTTAGGTATGAAACCGAGGAGAGACTGCAATGATGGTGACACCGTTGCAAAGCAGCCTGTGTGCTGAAGAGGCCCAGCACTAGCTTTCCCTGCTGGTTCTTCTGCTGTGGGAGCAGATGCCACTGTTCGTTCTGTGCTGACTGTGTTGCTGCGCAGCAGAGAGCAGGCTCTGAACTGATTCCATTCAAATGCTTTTCCTGTATGAAAGGGAGCAGTGAAAGCAACGATGGATGCACCAATGTAAAGGTGATTGTGTGCTGAACAGGTCCAGCACAAGCTTTCCCTCCTGGCTCTTCTGCTGTGGGAGCAGAAGCCAAACGTTCGTGCTGTACTCACTGTGCTGCTGGGCAGCTGAAAACGACCAGCTGAGAATGGAGTTTTAGGTATGAAACCGAGGAGAGACTGCAATGATGGTGACACCGTTGCAAAGCAGCCTGTGTGCTGAAGAGGCCCAGCACTAGCTTTCCCTGCTGGTTCTTCTGCTGTGGGAGCAGATGCCACTGTTCTTTCTGTGCTGACTGTGTTGCTGCCAGCAGAGAGCAGGCTCTGAACTGATTCCATTCAAATGCTTTTCCTGTATGAAAGGGAGCAGTGAAAGCAACGATGGATGCACCAATGTAAAGGTGATTGTGTGCTGAACAGGTCCAGCACCAGCTTTCAATCCTGACACTTCTGCTGTGGGAGCAGAGGCCAAACGTTCGTGCTGTACTCACTGTGCTGCCTGCAGCTGAGAGACCAGCTGAGAATTTGGATTCAAATGGAGTTTTAGGTATGAAACCGAGGAGAGACTGCAATGATGGTGACACCGTTGCAAAGCAGCCTGTGTGCTGAAGAGGCCCAGCACTAGCTTTCCCTGCTGGTTCTTCTGCTGTGGGAGCAGATGCCACTGTTCGTTCTGTGCTGACTGTGTTGCTGCCAGCAGAGAGCAGGCTCTGAACTGATTCCATTCAAATGCTTTTCCTGTATGAAAGGGAGCAGTGAAAGCAACGATGGATGCACCAATGTAAAGGTGATTGTGTGCTGAACAGGTCCAGCACAAGCTTTCAATCCTGGCTCTTCTGCTGTGGGAGCAGAAGCCAAACGTTCGTGCTGTACTCACTGTGCTGCTGGGCAGCTGAAAGCGACCAGCTGAGAATTTGGATTCAAATGGAGTTTTAGGTATGAAACCGAGGAGAGACTGCAATGATGGTGACACCGTTGCAAAGCAGCCTGTGTGCTGAAGAGGCCCAGCACTAGCTTTCCCTGCTGGTTCTTCTGCTGTGGGAGCAGATGCCACTGTTCTTTCTGTGCTGACTGTGTTGCTGCCAGCAGAGAGCAGGCTCTGAACTGATTCCATTCAAATGCTTTTCCTGTATGAAAGGGAGCAGTGAAAGCAACGATGGATGCACCAATGTAAAGGTGATTGTGTGCTGAACAGGTCCAGCACCAGCTTTCAATCCTGACACTTCTGCTGTGGGAGCAGAGGCCAAACGTTCGTGCTGTACTCACTGTGCTGCCTGCAGCTGAGAGCGACCAGCTGAGAATTTGGATTCAAATGGAGTTTTAGGTATGAAACCGAGGAGAGACTGCAATGATGGTGACACCGTTGCAAAGCAGCCTGTGTGCTGAAGAGGCCCAGCACTAGCTTTCCCTGCTGGTTCTTCTGCTGTGGGAGCAGATGCCACTGTTCATTCTGTGCTGACAGTGTTGCTGCGCAGCAGAGAGCAGGCTCTGAACTGATTCCATTCAAATGCTTTTCCTGTATGAAAGGGAGCAGTGAAAGCAACGATGGATGCACCAATGTAAAGGTGATTGTGTGCTGAACAGGTCCAGCACAAGCTTTCCCTCCTGGCTCTTCTGCTGTGGGAGCAGAAGCCAAACGTTCGTGCTGTACTCACTGTGCTGCCTGCAGCTGAGAGCGACCAGCTGAGAATTTGGATTCAAATGGAGTTTTAGGTATGAAACCGAGGAGAGACTGCAATGATGGTGACACCGTTGCAAAGCAGCCTGTGTGCTGAAGAGGCCCAGCACTAGCTTTCCCTGCTGGTTCTTCTGCTGTGGGAGCAGATGCCACTGTTCATTCTGTGCTGACTGTGTTGCTGCCAGCAGAGAGCAGGCTCTGAACTGATTCCATTCAAATGCTTTTCCTGTATAAAGGGAGCAGTGAAAGAACGATGGATGCACCAATGTAAAGGTGATTGTGTGCTGAACAGGTCCAGCACAAGCTTTCAATCCTGACTTTTCTTCTGCACCAATGTAAAGGTGAGTGTGCTGAACAGGTCCAGAACAAGCTTTCAATCCTGACACTTCTGCTGTGGGAGCGTGCTGTACTCACTGTGCTGCCTGCAGCTGAGAGCGACCAGCTGAGAATTTGGATTCAAATGGAGTTTTAGGTATGAAACGGAGGAGAGACTGCAATGATGGTGACACCGTTGCAAAGCAGCCTGTGTGCTGAAGAGGCCCAGCACTAGCTTTCCCTGCTGGTTCTCCTGCTGTGGGAGCAGATGCCACTGTTCTTTCTGTGCTGACTGTGTTGCTGCCAGCAGAGAGCAGGCTCTGAACTGATTCCATTCAAATGCTTTTCCTGTATGAAAGGGAGCAGTGAAAGCAACGATGGATGCACCAATGTAAAGGTGATTGTGTGCTGAACAGGTCCAGCACAAGCTTTCAATCCTGACACTTCTGCTGTGGGAGCAGAAGCCAAACGTTAGTGCTGTACTCACTGTGCTGCCTGCAGCTGAGAGCGACCAGCTGAGAATTTGGATTCAAATGGAGTTTTAGGTATGAAACCGAGGAGAGACTGCAATGATGGTGACACCGTTGCAAAGCAGCCTGTGTGCTGAAGAGGCCCAGCACTAGCTTTCCCTGCTGGTTCTTCTGCTGTGGGAGCAGATGCCACTGTTCATTCTGTGCTGACTGTGTTGCTGCCAGCAGAGAGCAGGCTCTGAACTGATTCCATTCAAATGCTTTTCCTGTATGAAAGGGAGCAGTGAAAGCAACGATGGATGCACCAATGTAAAGGTGATTGTGTGCTGAACAGGTCCAGCACAAGCTTTCAATCCTGGCTCTTCTGCTGTGGGAGCAGAAGCCAAACGTTCGTGCTGTACTCACTGTGCTGCCTGCAGCTGAAAGCAACCAGCTGAGAATTTGGATTCAAATGGACTTTTAGGTATGAAACCGAGGAGAGACTGCAATGATGGTGACACCGTTGCAAAGCAGCCTGTGTGCTGAAGAGGCCCAGCACTAGCTTTCCCTGCTGGTTCTTCTGCTGTGGGAGCAGATGCCACTGTTCTTTCTGTGCTGACTGTGTTGCTGCCAGCAGAGAGCAGGCTCTGAACTGATTCCATTCAAATGCTTTTCCTGTATGAAAGGGAGCAGTGAAAGCAAGGATGGATGCACCAATGTAAAGGTGATTGTGTGCTGAACAGGTCCAGCACCAGCTTTCAATCCTGACACTTCTGCTGTGGGAGCAGAGGCCAAACGTTCGTGCTGTACTCACTGTGCTGCCTGCAGCTGAGAGCGACCAGCTGAGAATTTGGATTCAAATGGAGTTTTAGGTATGAAACCGAGGAGAGACTGCAATGATGGTGACACCGTTGCAAAGCAGCCTGTGTGCTGAAGAGGCCCAGCACTAGCTTTCCCTGCTGGTTCTTCTGCTGTGGGAGCAGATGCCACTGTTCTTTCTGTGCTGACTGTGTTGCTGCCAGCAGAGAGCAGGCTCTGAACTGATTCCATTCAAATGCTTTTCCTGTATGAAAGGGAGCAGTGAAAGCAACGATGGATGCACCAATGTAAAGGTGATTGTGTGCTGAACAGGTCCAGCACAAGCTTTCAATCCTGACACATCTGCTGTGGGAGCAGAAGCCAAACGTTCGTGCTGTACTCACTGTGCTGCCTGCAGCTGAGAGAGACCAGCTGAGAATTTGGATTCAAATGGACTTTTAGGTATGAAACCGAGGAGAGACTGCAATGATGGTGACACCGTTGCAAAGCAGCCTGTGTGCTGAAGAGGCCCAGCACTAGCTTTCCCTGCTGGTTCTTCTGCTGTGGGAGCAGATGCCACTGTTCTTTCTGTGCTGACTGTGTTGCTGCGCAGCAGAGAGCAGGCTCTGAACTGATTCCATTCAAATGCTTTTCCTGTATGAAAGGGAGCAGTGAAAGCAACGATGGATGCACCAATGTAAAGGTGATTGTGTGCTGAACAGGTCCAGCACAAGCTTTCAATCCTGGCTCTTCTGCTGTGGGAGCAGAAGCCAAACGTTAGTGCTGTACTCACTGTGCTGCCTGCAGCTGAGGGAGACCAGCTGAGAATTTGGATTCAAATGGAGTTTTAGGTATGAAACCGAGGAGAGACTGCAATGATGGTGACACCGTTGCAAAGCAGCCTGTGTGCTGAAGAGGCCCAGCACTAGCTTTCCCTGCTGGTTCTTCTGCTGTGGGAGCAGATGCCACTGTTCATTCTGTGCTGACTGTGTTGCTGCGCAGCAGAGAGCAGGCTCTGAACTGATTCCATTCAAATGCTTTTCCTGTATGAAAGGGAGCAGTGAAAGCAACGATGGATGCACCAATGTAAAGGTGATTGTGTGCTGAACAGGTCCAGCACAAGCTTTCAATCCTGACACTTCTGCTGTGGGAGCAGAGGCCAAACGTTCGTGCTGTAATCACTGTGCTGCCTGCAGCTGAGGGCGACCAGCTGAGAATTTGGATTCAAATGGAGTTTTAGGTATGAAACCGAGGAGAGACTGCAATGATGGTGACACCGTTGCAAAGCAGCCTGTGTGCTGAAGAGGCCCAGCACTAGCTTTCCCTGCTGGTTCTTCTGCTGTGGGAGCAGATGCCACTGTTCGTTCTGTGCTGACTGTGTTGCTGCCAGCAGAGAGCAGGCTCTGAACTGATTCCATTCAAATGCTTTTCCTGTATGAAAGGGAGCAGTGAAAGCAACGATGGATGCACCAATGTAAAGGTGATTGTGTGCTGAACAGGTCCAGCACAAGCTTTCAATCCTGACACTCCTGTTGTGGGAGGAGAAGCCAAACGTTCGTGCTGTACTCACTGTGCTGCTGGGCAACTGAAAGCGACCAGCTGAGAATTTGGATTCAAATGGAGTTTTAGGTATGAAACCGAGGAGAGACTGCAATGATGGTGACACCGTTGCAAAGCAGCCTGTGTGCTGAAGAGGCCCAGCACTAGCTTTCCCTGCTGGTTCTTCTGCTGTGGGAGCAGATGCCACTGTTCTTTCTGTGCTGACTGTGTTGCTGCGCAGCAGAGAGCAGGCTCTGAACTGATTCCATTCAAATGCTTTTCCTGTATGAAAGGGAGCAGTGAAAGCAACGATGGATGCACCAATGTAAAGGTGATTGTGTGCTGAACAGGTCCAGCACAAGCTTTCAATCCTGACACTTCTGCTGTGGGAGCAGAGGCCAAACGTTCGTGCTGTAATCACTGTGCTGCCTGCAGCTGAGAGAGACCAGCTGAGAATTTGGATTCAAATGGACTTTTAGGTATGAAACCGAGGAGAGACTGCAATGATGGTGACACCGTTGCAAAGCAGCCTGTGTGCTGAAGAGGCCCAGCACTAGCTTTCCCTGCTGGTTCTTCTGCTGTGGGAGCAGATGCCACTGTTCTTTCTGTGCTGACTGTGTTGCTGCCAGCAGAGAGCAGGCTCTGAACTGATTCCATTCAAATGCTTTTCCTGTATGAAAGGGAGCAGTGAAAGCAACGATGGATGCACCAATGTAAAGGTGATTGTGTGCTGAACAGGTCCAGCACAAGCTTTCAATCCTGGCTCTTCTGCTGTGGGAGCAGAAGCCAAACGTTCGTGCTGTAATCACTGTGCTGCCTGCAGCTGAGAGAGACCAGCTGAGAATTTGGATTCAAATGGACTTTTAGGTATGAAACCGAGGAGAGACTGCAATGATGGTGACACCGTTGCAAAGCAGCCTGTGTGCTGAAGAGGCCCAGCACTAGCTTTCCCTGCTGGTTCTTCTGCTGTGGGAGCAGATGCCACTGTTCTTTCTGTGCTGACTGTGTTGCTGCCAGCAGAGAGCAGGCTCTGAAATGATTCCATTCAAATGCTTTTCCTGTATGAAAGGGAGCAGTGAAAGCAACGATGGATGCACCAATGTAAAGGTGATTGTGTGCTGAACAGGTCCAGCACTAGCTTTCAATCCTGGCTCTTCTGCTGTGGGAGCAGATGCCATGTTCGTTCTGTACTCACTGTGTTGCTGCCTGCAGCTGAGAGACCAGCTGAGAATTTGGATTCAAATGGAGTTTTAGGTATGAAACCGAGGAGAGACTGCAATGATGGTGACACCGTTGCAAAGCAGCCTGTGTGCTGAAGAGGCCCAGCACTAGCTTTCCCTGCTGGTTCTTCTGCTGTGGGAGCAGATGCCACTGTTCTTTCTGTGCTGACTGTGTTGCTGCCAGCAGAGAGCAGGCTCCAGCACAAGCATTCAATCCTGCCACTTCTGCTGTGGGATCAGAGGCCAAACATTCTTGCTGTACTCACTGTGCTGAGAGCGACCAGCTGAGAATTTGGATTCAAATGGAGTTTTAGGTATGAAACCGAGGAGAGACTGCAATGATGGTGACACCGTTGCAAAGCAGCCTGTGTGCTGAAGAGGCCCAGCACTAGCTTTCCCTGCTGGTTCTTCTGCTGTGGGAGCAGATGCCACTGTTCTTTCTGTGCTGACAGTGTTGCTGCGCAGCAGAGAGCAGGCTCTGAACTGATTCCATTCAAATGCTTTTCCTGTATGAAAGGGAGCAGTGAAAGCAACGATGGATGCACCAATGTAAAGGTGATTGTGTGCTGAACAGGTCCAGCACAAGCTTTCCCTCCTGGCTCTTCTGCTGTGGGAGCAGAAGCCAAACGTTCGTGCTGTAATCACTGTGCTGCTGGGCAGCTGAAAGCGACCAGCTGAGAATTTGGATTCAAATGGAGTTTTAGGTATGAAACCGAGGAGAGACTGCAATGATGGTGACACCGTTGCAAAGCAGCCTGTGTGCTGAAGAGGCCCAGCACTAGCTTTCCCTGCTGGTTCTTCTGCTGTGGGAGCAGATGCCACTGTTCTTTCTGTGCTGACTGTGTTGCTGCCAGCAGAGAGCAGGCTCTGAACTGATTCCATTCAAATGCTTTTCCTGTATGAAAGGGAGCAGTGAAAGCAACGATGGATGCACCAATGTAAAGGTGATTGTGTGCTGAACAGGTCCAGCACAAGCTTTCCCTCCTGGCTCTTCTGCTGTGGGAGCAGAAGCCAAACGTTCGTGCTGTAATCACTGTGCTGCTGCAGCTGAGAGCGACCAGCTGAGAATTTGGATTCAAATGGAGTTTTAGGTATGAAACCGAGGAGAGACTGCAATGATGGTGACACCGTTGCAAAGCAGCCTGTGTGCTGAAGAGGCCCAGCACTAGCTTTCCCTGCTGGTTCTTCTGCTGTGGGAGCAGATGCCACTGTTCGTTCTGTGCTGACTGTGTTGCTGCGCAGCAGAGAGCAGGCTCTGAACTGATTCCATTCAAATGCTTTTCCTGTATGAAAGGGAGCAGTGAAAGCAACGATGGATGCACCAATGTAAAGGTGATTGTGTGCTGAACAGGTCCAGCACAAGCTTTCAATCCTGGCTCTTCTGCTGTGGGAGCAGAGAGCGACCAGCTGAGAATTTGGATTCAAATGGAGCTTTTAGGTATGAAACCGAGGAGAGACTGCAATGATGGTGACACCGTTGCAAAGCAGCCTGTGTCCTGAAGAGGCCCAGCACTACCTTTCCATGCTGGTTCTTCTGCTGTGGGAGCAGATGCCACTGTTCATTCTGTGCTGTGTTGCTGCGTAGCAGAGAGCAGGCTCTGGACTGATTCCATTCAAATGCTTTTCCTGTATGACTGTGAGCAGTGAAAGCAACGATGGATGCACCAATGTAAAAGTGATTGTGTGCTGAACAGGTCCAGCACCAGCTTTCAATCCTGGCTCTTCTGCTGTGGGAGCAGAAGCCAAACGTTCGTGCTGTACTCACTGTGCTGCCTGCAGCTGAGAGAGACCAGCTGAGAATTTGGATTCAAATGGACTTTTAGGTATGAAACCGAGGAGAGACTGCAATGATGGTGACACCGTTGCAAAGCAGCCAGTGAAGAGGCCCAGCACTAGCTTTCCCTGCTGGTTCTTCTGCTGTGGGAGCAGATGCCACTGTTCATTCTGTGCTGACTGTGTTGCTGCGCAGCAGAGAGCAGGCTCTGAACTGATTCCATTCAAATGCTTTTCCTGTATGAAAGGGAGCAGTGAAAGCAACGATGGATGCACCAATGTAAAGGTGATTGTGTGCTGAACAGGTCCAGCATCAGCTTTCAATCCTGGCTCTTCTGCTGTGGGAGCAGAAGCCAAACGTTCGTGCTGTACTCACTGTGCTGCTGGGCAGCTGAGAGCGACCAGCTGAGAATTTGGATTCAAATGGAGTTTTAGGTATGAAACCGAGGAGAGACTGCAATGATGGTGACACCGTTGCAAAGCAGCCTGTGTGCTGAAGAGGCCCAGCACTAGCTTTCCCTGCTGGTTCTTCTGCTGTGGGAGCAGATGCCACTGTTCTTTCTGTGCTGTGTTGCTGCCAGCAGAGAGCAGGCTCTGAACTGATTCCATTCAAATGCTTTTCCTGTATGAAAGGGAGCAGTGAAAGCAACGATGGATGCACCAATGTAAAGGTGATTGTGTGCTGAACAGGTCCAGCACCAGCTTTCCCTCCTGGCTCTTCTGCTGTGGAGCAGAGGCCAAACGTTCGTGCTGTACTCACTGTGCTGCCTGCAGCTGAGAGCGACCAGCTGAGAATTTGGATTCAAATGGAGTTTTAGGTATGAAACCGAGGAGAGACTGCAATGATGGTGACACCGTTGCAAAGCAGCCTGTGTGCTGAAGAGGCCCAGCACTAGCTTTCCCTGCTGGTTCTTCTGCTGTGGGAGCAGATGCCACTGTTCCATTCTGTGCTGACTGTGTTGCTGTGCAGCAGAGAGCAGGCTCTGGACTGATTCCATTCAAATGCTTTTCCTGTATGAAAGTGAGCAGTGAAAGCAACGATGGATGCACCAATGTAAAGGTGATTGTGTGCTGAACAGGTCCAGCACCAGCTTTCAATCCTGGCTCTTCTGCTGTGGGAGCAGAAGCCAAACGTTCGTGCTGTACTCACTGTGCTGCCTGCAGCTGAGAGCGACCAGCTGAGAATTTGGATTCAAATGGACTTTTAGGTATGAAACCGAGGAGAGACTGCAATGATGGTGACACCGTTGCAAAGCAGCCTGTGTGCTGAAGAGGCCCAGCACTAGCTTTCCCTGCTGGTTCTTCTGCTGTGGGAGCAGATGCCACTGTTCATTCTGTGCTGACTGTGTTGCTGCGCAGCAGAGAGCAGGCTCTGAACTGATTCCATTCAAATGCTTTTCCTGTATGAAAGGGAGCAGTGAAAGCAACGATGGATGCACCAATGTAAAGGTGATTGTGTGCTGAACAGGTCCAGCACAGCTTTCAATCCTGGCTCTTCTGCTGTGGGAGCAGAGGCCAAACGTTCGTGCTGTACTCACTGTGCTGCCTGCAGCTGAGAGAGACCAGCTGAGAATTTGGATTCAAATGGAGTTTTAGGTATGAAACCGAGGAGAGACTGCAATGATGGTGACACCGTTGCAAAGCAGCCTGTGTGCTGAAGAGGCCCAGCACTAGCTTTCCCTGCTGGTTCTTCTGCTGTGGGAGCAGATGCCACTGTTCATTCTGTGCTGACTGTGTTGCTGCGTAGCAGAGAGCAGGCTCTGAACTGATTCCATTCAAATGCTTTTCCTGTATGAAAGGGAGCAGTGAAAGCAACGATGGATGCACCAATGTAAAGGTGATTGTGTGCTGAACAGGTCCAGCACCAGCTTTCAATCCTGGCTCTTCTGCTGTGGGAGCAGAAGCCAAACGTTCGTGCTGTACTCACTGTGCTGCCTGCAGCTGAGAGAGACCAGCTGAGAATTTGGATTCAAATGGAGTTTTAGGTATGAAACCGAGGAGAGACTGCAATGATGGTGACACCGTTGCAAAGCAGCCTGTGTGCTGAAGAGGCCCAGCACTAGCTTTCCCTGCTGGTTCTTCTGCTGTGGGAGCAGATGCCACTGTTCATTCTGTGCTGACTGTGTTGCTGCGCAGCAGAGAGCAGGCTCTGGACTGATTCCATTCAAATGCTTTTCCTGTATGAAAGGGAGCAGTGAAAGCAACGATGGATGCACCAATGTAAAGGTGATTGTGTGCTGAACAGGTCCAGCACCAGCTTTCCCTCCTGGCTCTTCTGCTGTGGGAGCAGAGGCCAAACGTTCGTGCTGTACTCACTGTGCTGCCTGCAGCTGAGAGCGACCAGCTGAGAATTTGGATTCAAATGGAGTTTTAGGTATGAAACCGAGGAGAGACTGCAATGATGGTGACACCGTTGCAAAGCAGCCTGTGTGCTGAAGAGGCCCAGCACTAGCTTTCCCTGCTGGTTCTTCTGCTGTGGGAGCAGATGCCACTGTTCTTTCTGTGCTGACTGTGTTGCTGCCAGCAGAGAGCAGGCTCTGAACTGATTCCATTCAAATGCTTTTCCTGTATGAAAGGGAGCAGTGAAAGCAACGATGGATGCACCAATGTAAAGGTGATTGTGTGCTGAACAGGTCCAGCACCAGCTTTCAATCCTGGCTCTTCTGCTGTGGGAGCAGAAGCCAAACGTTCGTGCTGTACTCACTGTGCTGCCTGCAGCTGAGAGAGACCACCTGAGAATTTGGATTCAAATGGAGTTTTAGGTATGAAACCGAGGAGAGACTGCAATGATGGTGACACCGTTGCAAAGCAGCCTGTGTGCTGAAGAGGCCCAGCACTAGCTTTCCCTGCTGGTTCTTCTGCTGTGGGAGCAGATGCCACTGTTCATTCTGTGCTGTGTTGCTGCGTAGCAGAGAGCAGGCTCTGGACTGATTCCATTCAAATGCTTTTCCTGTATGACTGTGAGCAGTGAAAGCAACGATGGATGCACCAATGTAAAAGTGATTGTGTGCTGAACAGGTCCAGCACCAGCTTTCAATCCTGGCTCTTCTGCTGTGGGAGCAGAGGCCAAACGTTCGTGCTGTACTCACTGTGCTGCTGGGCAGCTGAGAGCGACCAGCTGAGAATTTGGATTCAAATGGACTTTTAGGTATGAAACCGAGGAGAGACTGCAATGATGGTGACACCGTTGCAAAGCAGCCTGTGTGCTGAAGAGGCCCAGCACTAGCTTTCCCTGCTGGTTCTTCTGCTGTGGGAGCAGATGCCACTGTTCATTCTGTGCTGACTGTGTTCCTGCGCAGCAGAGAGCAGGCTCTTTACTGACTCCATTCAAATGCTGTTCCTGTATGAAAGGGAGCAGTGAAAGCAACGATGGATGCACCAATGTAAAGGTGATTGTGTGCTGAACAGGTCCAGCACAAGCTTTCAATCCTGGCTCTTCTGCTGTGGGAGCAGAAGCCAAACGTTCGTGCTGTACTCACTGGGCTGCTGGGCAGCTGAAAGCGACCAGCTGAGAATTTGGATTCAAATGGACTTTTAGGTATGAAACCGAGGAGAGACTGCAATGATGGTGACACCGTTGCAAAGCAGCCTGTGTGCTGAAGAGGCCCAGCACTAGCTTTCCCTGCTGGTTCTTCTGCTGTGGGAGCAGATGCCACTGTTCCTTCTGTGCTGACTGTGTTGCTGCGTAGGAGAGAGCAGGCTCTGAACTGATTCCATTCAAATGATTTTCCTGTATGAAAGGGAGCAGTGAAAGCAACAATGGATGCACCAATGTAAAGGTGATTGTGTGCTGAACAGGTCCAGCATTAGCTTTCAATCCTGGCTCTTCTGCTGTGGGAGCAGAAGCCAAACGTTCGTGCTGTACTCACTGTGCTGCTGGGCAGCTGAAAGCGACCAGCTGAGAATTTGGATTCAAATGGACTTTTAGGTATGAAACCGAGGAGAGACTGCAATGATGGTGACACCGTTGCAAAGCAGCCTGTGTGCTGAAGAGGCCCAGCACTAGTTTTCCCTGCACGTTCTTCTGCTGTGGGAGCAGATGCCACTGTCCATTCTGTGCTGTGTTGCTGCATAGCAGAGAGCAGGCTCTGGACTGATTCCATTCAAATGATTTTCCTGTATGAAAGGGAGCAGTGAAAGCAACGATGGATGCACCGATGTAAAGGTGACTGTGTGCTGAACCCGCCCAGCACCAGCTTTCCCTCCTGGCTCTTCTGCTGTGGAGCAGAGGCCAAACGTTCGTGCTGTACTCACTGTGCTGCCTGCAGCTGAGAGCGACCAGCTGAGAATTTGGATTCAAATGGAGTTTTAGGTATGAAACCGAGGAGAGACTGCAATGATGGTGACACCGTTGCAAAGCAGCCTGTGTGCTGAAGAGGCCCAGCACTAGCTTTCGCTGCTGGTTCTTCTGCTGTGGGAGCAGATGCCACTGTCCATTCTGTGCTGACTGTGTTGCTGTGCAGCAGAGAGCAGGCTCTGGACTGATTCCATTCAAATGCTTTTCCTGTATGACTGTGAGCATCATTGCTGTCGCTCCTCACTTTCATACCTAGAAGTCCATTTGAATCCAACTTCTCTGCTGGTTGCTCTTGGCTGCCCAGCAGCACAGCACGTAGAGCATGAACGTCTGGCCTCTGCTCCCAGAGCTGAAGAGACAGGAGGGAAACCGTGTGCTGGGTATCTTCAGCACACAGTCAGCTTTGCAGCGGTGTCAGCATCATTGCTGTCACTCCTCGGTTTCATACCTGAAAGTCCATTTGAATCCAGCTAATCCGGTGGTCGCTCTCGGCTGCCGAGCAGTACAGGGAGTAGAGCACGAACGTTTGGCCTCTGCTCCCACAGCTGAAGAGCCAGGAGGAAAAGCTGGTGCTGAGAATCTTCAGCACACAGTCAGCTTTGCAACGGTGTCACCATCATTGCTGTCGCTCCTCGGTTTCATACCTAAAAGTCCATTTGAAGGCAACCTCTCCGGAGCTTGCTCGCTGCTGCCCAGCTGCACAGTGAGTAGAGCACGAACGTCTGGCCTCTGCTCCCACAGCTGAGGAGCGAGGAGGGAAAGCTGGTGCACAGAATCTTCAGCACACAGTCAGCTTTGCAACGGTGCCTCCATCATTGCTGTCGCTCCTCACTTTCGTTCCTAGAAGTCCATTTGAATCGAATTTCTCTGCTGGTTGCTCTCGGCTGCTTAGCAGCACAGTCATTAGAGCACGAATGTCTGGCCTCTGCTCCCACAGCTGAAGAGCCAGGAGTAAAGCATGTGCTGGGCATCTTCAGCACACAGTCAGCTTTGCAACTATGCCTCCATCATTGCTGTCGTTCCTCACTTTCATACCTAGAAGTCCATTTGAATAGAAATTCTCTGCTGGTTGCTATAGGCTGCCCAGCAGCACTGCGAGTAGAGCACGAACAACTGGCCTCTACCCCAGAGCCGAAGAGACAGGAGGGAAAGCATGTGCTGGGCATCTTCAGCACACATTCAGCTGTGCAACGGTGTCGCCATTATTGCTGTCGATCCTCGGTTTCATACCTAGAGGTCCATTTGAATGCAACTTCTCCGGAGTCTGCTCTCGGCTGCCCAGCAGCACAGCGAATAGAGCACGAACGTCTGGCCACTATTCCAGAGGCTAGGGGTTAGGGTTAGGGTTAGGGTTAGGGGGTTAGGGTTAGGGTTAGGGGTTAGGGTTAGGGTTAGGGTTAGGGTTAGGGTTAGGGTTTGGGTTAGGGTTAGGGTTAGGGTTAGGGTTAGGGTTAGGGTTAGGGTTAGGGTTAGGGTTAGGGGTTAGGGTTAGGGTTAGGGTTAGGGTTAGGGGTTAGGGTTAGGGTTAGGGTTGAGAACCTCTGTGGGTCATTAGAATGCTCTTGAACATGTTTTATTTTGCTCACTTTGTTACGTTTCCTCTGTTTTCCTGTATATATATATACATATAGTATTACACTCACTTTGTTACAGTTACAGGGGAGAAATGGGTTAGGGTTAGTGTTAGCGTTAGGGTTAGGGTTAGGGTTAGGGTTGAGTACCTCTGTGGGTCATTAGAATCCTCTTGAACATGCTTTATTTTGATCTCTTTGTTACGTTTCCTCTGTTTTCCTGTATACATACATACATATAGTATTACACTCACTTTGTTACAGTTACAGGGGAGAAATGGGTTAGGGTTAGGGTTAGGTTTAGGGTTAGGGTTAGGGTTAGGGTTAGGGTTGAGAACCTCTGTGGGTCATTAGAATGCTCTTGAACATGTTTTATTTTGCTCACTTTGTTACATTTACTGTGTTTTCCAATATATCTCTATATATAGTGTTGCACTCACTTTGTTACAGTTACAGGGGAGAAATGGGTTAGGGTTAGGGTTAGGGTTAGGGTTGGGGTTGAGAACCTCTGTGGGTCATTAGAATGCTCTTGAACATACTTTATTTTGCTCACTTTGTTACGTTTACTGTGTTTTCCTGTATATATATATACATATAGTATTACACTCACTTTGTTACAGTTACAGGGGAGAAATGGGTTAGGGTTAGTGTTAGGGTTAGGGTTAGGGTTAGGGTTGAGTACCTCTGTGGGTCATTAGAATGCTCTTGAACATGCTTTATTTTGCTCACTTTGTTACATTTACTGTGTTTTCCAATATATCTCTATATATAGTGTT
>NW_026913785.1:0-9792 GCF_034315485.1 Pezoporus occidentalis | reverse complement strand
CCCCCTTTCCCAATGGCCTGGGGGGGGGGGGGGGGGGGTTTGGTTTTTAGTGGCGCTGTCGCTCGCTGTGGAAGCACCTCCGGATGCTGAATAAATGTCTCTTTTTTTTTTTTTTTTTTTTTAAGGGATTTTCCTCATTTTTAACCAATTTCTCCTTCATTTCAAGGGGGGAGGGGCATTAATTCCCCCCCCCACACCTTTCCCCCCTTCTTTAATATGAATCCAATTGGGGGGCACTTCCAGACCCAACACCTTGGCTTTAGGCTCATCTTTGAGCCCCAGCGCACCCTCACTCCCAGCCCCATTTTCCCCTTTATAAATCCCATATCCCCCCCCCCCCAAAATCTGTGCCCCCCCCATGCCCCATTGACCCCAAGGTTTCCCCCCATAGCTTTATATCCCCCCATAGGTTTATATCCCCCTATAGCTTTATGTCGTGTGTCCCCCCCCGGAGCATTGCAGAGCAGGGATGCTCAAGGTAAGAGCATCTCCTGTATCCCCATCGCCCCCCAACCAATGGGGACCCCCCCACACTCAGTGGTCCCTTTGCCTTTATAGGGGCCAGAGGAAGGAGAGGAGCCCCCAGTGGTGGTGGAGGTGAGGGGGGGGGACACGGGACAAGGGATTTGGGGGTCCCCCCCCCTCCAACCTGGTGGTACCCAGGAGGGGGCAATAAGTGGAGGGGGATGCAGATGGGAACGGGGATGGAGCAGTCATGGAGGGGGTGGAGGTGGGGATAAGGTGGGATAGGGATGGAGATGGGGAATAGGGATGGGAATAGGGATAGGGATGGAGATGGGGATAAGGTGGGATGGAGATGGGGATAGGGATAGGGATGGAGATGGGGATAAGGTGGAATAGGGATGGAGATGGGGATAAGGTGGGATAGGGATAGGGATGGAGATGGGGATAGGGAATAGGGATAGGGATGGAGATGGGGATAAGGTGGGATAGGGATGGAGATGGAGATGGGGATAAGGTGGGATGGAGATGGGGATAAGGTGGGATAGGGATGGAGATGGGGATAGGGAATAGGGATAGGGATGGAGATGAGGATAAGGTGGAATAGGGATAGGGATGGAGATGGGAATAGGGTGGGATAGGGATGGAGATGGGGATAAGCTGGGATAGGGATTGGGATGGCGATGGGGATAAGGTGGAATAGGAATAAGGATGGAGATAGGGAATAGGGATGGAGATGGGGATAAGGTGGGATAGGGATGGAGATGGGGATAAGGTGGCACCAGGGCAGGGATGGGGACAAGGATGGAGGAGATAGAGAAGCCATGGAGGGGCTGGAGATGGGGCTGGGGACAGGGGTGGGATTGGGATGGAGAGGACAGAAGAGGGTTGAGGGGTTGGGGATGGAGATCCCCCTTGGCCCCGCCCCTTTGGGTGTCCTCCCCTGGGTCCTAAAGCCCCCCTCCTGCTGCAGCTGCTGGGCCGTCCCCATCGCACACACGTGATCCCCATCGCACACATGATCCCCATCACACACACGTGATCCCCATTGCACACACGTGATCCCCATCATGTACACGTGTTCCCCATCGCACACACGTGATCCCGATCGCACACACGTGATCCCCATCACGTACATGTGATCCCCATCACGAACACGTGTTCCCCAATCACACACACGTGATCCCCATCGCACACACGTGTTCCCATTCACACACACGTGATCCCCATCATGTACACGTGTTCCCCATCGCACACACGTGTTCCCATTCACACACACGTGATCCCCATCAGACACACGTGATCCTCATCCCACACGCGTGATCACCCATTGCACACGCGTGATCCAAATCGCACACACGTGTTCCCCATTGCACACATGTGATCCCCATCGCGCACACGTGATCTCCATCGCACACACGTGATCTCCATCGCAGAAACATGTTTACCCCATTGCACACACGTGTTCCCCATCGCACACACGTGATCCCCATAGCACACACGTGATCCCCATCACACACACGTGATCCCCATCACACACACGTGATCCCCATCACACACACGTGTTCCCCAATCACACACACGTGATCCCCATCGCACACACGTGTTTACCCCATCGCACACACGTGATCTCCATCGCACACACATGATCCAAATCGCACACACGTGTTCCCCATCGCACACACGTGATCCCCGTTGCACACACGTGATCCCCATCACACAAACGTGTTTACCCCATCGCACACACGTGATCTCCATCGCACACACGTAATCCCCATCGCACACACGTGATCCCCATCGCACACACGTGATCCCCGTTGCACACACGTGCCCCTCCCATTGCCCTCCATTGCCCCCATGACCCCGCCTGGCCCCGCCCACCAGGGGGCTGGCTTGTTCTTGCGAGGGGCGTGGCCAAGCGCTGACCGGACGCATCGAAGACTTCCGGTCATGTGACCGGACATCAGGCCAATCAACGCGCGGAGCCGGCAAATCGGTGACGTCAGCGCTTCCCTGGTCTCCATGGCAACTGCCCCGCCCCTTCCCCTCTTCCGGGAGCGCGGCGCGGCGGTGACGTAGGCACCGCGCCACCAATCAGCGACCGCTCCGGGAGGGGCGGGAAAAGCCGGACCGTCCCCCGCGCTGAGCCGAGCAGCGATTGGTCTGCTTGCGCAGCGGTTGGCCCAATCAGCGCGGAGGGGCGGGGCTCGGCCTCTTGATTGGCAGCAGGGCAGCCAATGAGCTGCGAGGGCTCTTCCGGCTCCACGTCGGCAGCGGCGAGCGCAAAATGGAGGCGCTGATCCTGGTACGGGCGAGGGGGGAGCGGGGCCGGGGGGGGCAATGGGGAGCAATGGGGGTGAGTGGGGGGCAATGGGGGGCAATGGGGTTGAATGGGGGGCAATGGGGGGCAATGGGGTTGAATGGGGGTCAGTGGGGGTGAATGGGGGCAATGGGGGTGAATGGGGGGCAATGGGAGGTGAATGGGGGCAATGGGGTTGAATGGGGGGTGAACGGGGGTGAATGGGGGTTAATGGGGGGCAATGGGGGGTGAATGGGGGGTAAATGGGGCCTGAATGGGGGGTGAATGGGGGTCAGTGGGGGGTGAGTGGGGCAATGGGGTTGAATGGGGGTAAATGGGGGCAATGGGGGTCAATGGGGGGTGAGTGGGGGGCAATGGGGTTGAATGGGGGGCAATGGGGGCTAAATGGGGGGCAATAGGGGGTGAATGGAGGTAAATTGGGGGCAATAGGGGTGAATGGGCAGCAATGGGGGGTGAATGGGGGTCAATGGGGCCAATGGAGGGTGAATGGGGGGCAGTGGGGGGTAAATGAGGGCAATGGGAGGTGAGTGGGGGCAATGGGGGGAAATGGGGGCAATGGGGTGTAGGTGAGGGGCAGTGGGGTAAAGGGGGGCTATGGGGTAAAGGAGAGGCAGTGAGGGGGCAATGGGGGTAGATGGGGGGCAATGGGGGTGAACGTGGCGCAATGGGGTGCCCATAGGGTAATTGGGGGGCACTGAGCCGGTAATGGGGGTGTAAAAGGGGGTAAAGAGGGGGGCAGAGGGGGCAATGCGATACCGAAGGGGTAAATGGGGGGCAATGGGTGTAAGTGAGGGGGGTGCCTATGGGGTAAGGGGGGGAGCAGTGGGGACGAGGGGAGGGGGGGCAATGCCAGGGTGCTGCAGGGGTTAAATGGGCGTCAGTGGGGGTCAGTTCCAGGGCACCCATCAGCTAAGGGGGGGCTCTCCTTGTCCTGCCTGGGGGTGCCGGTCCCTGCTGGGGGGCTGTGGCCATTGGTGCCCATTGATACCCATTGAGCCCCATTGATACCCATTGACTCTCACTGATACCCATTGATACCCATTGAGCCCCATTGATACCCATTGAGCCCCATTGAGCCCCATTGATACCCATTGACTCTCACTGATACCCATTGATCCTCATTGATACCCATTGGAGTCCACTGATACCCATTGGTGCCCATTGATACCCATTGACCCCCATTGATACCCATTGATACCCATTGGGCCCATTGATACCCACTGGCACCCACTGGCACCCATTGACGCCCATTGGCACCCACTGACACCCACTGGCACCCACTGGCACCCATTGGCACCCATTGGCACCCACTGGCACCCACTGACTCCCATTGACACCCACTGGCACCCACTGGCACCCATTGACACCCACTAGCACCCATTGACACCCATTGACACCCATTGACACCCACTGACACCCACTGACACCCATTGGCACCCATTGACACCCACTGGCACCCACTGACACCCACTGACACCCATTGACACCCACTGACACCCACTGACACCCACTGGCACCCACTGGCACCCACTGACGCCCACTGGCACCCATTGACGCCCACTGGCACCCATTGGCACCCATTGACACCCATTGGCACCCACTGACGCCCACTGGCACCCATTGACGCCCACTGGCACCCACTGGCACCCATTGACACCCACTGACACCCACTGACACCCATTGACACCCATTGGCACCCATTGGCACCCACTGGCACCCATTGACACCCATTGACACCCATTGGCACCCATTGACACCCACTGACACCCATTGACACCCATTGGCACCCACTGGCACCCACTGACACCCATTGACACCCACTGGCACCCACTGACACCCATTGACACCCATTGACACCCACTGGCACCCATTGACACCCACTGGCACCCACTGACACCCATTGACACCCACTGGCACCCATTGACACCCATTGACACCCACTGGCACCCATTGACACCCACTGGCACCCACTGACACCCATTGACACCCATTGACACCCACTGGCACCCATTGACACCCATTGGCACCCACTGACACCCATTGACACCCATTGACACCCATTGACACCCATTGACACCCATTGGCACCCATTGACACCCACTGACACCCATTGGCACCCATTGACACCCATTGGCACCCATTGACACCCACTGACACCCATTGGCACCCATTGGCACCCACTGACACCCACTGGCACCCACTGGCACCCATTGGCACCCATTGGCACCCACTGGCACCCACTGACGCCCATTGACACCCATTGGCACCCACTGGCACCCATTGACACCCACTAGCACCCATTGACACCCATTGGCACCCATTGACACCCACTGACACCCATTGACACCCATTGGCACCCACTGGCACCCACTGACACCCATTGACACCCATTGGCACCCATTGACACCCACTGACACCCATTGACACCCATTGGCACCCACTGGCACCCACTGACACCCATTGACACCCACTGGCACCCACTGACACCCATTAACACCCACTGGCACCCACTGACACCCACTGGCACCCCCTGACACCCATTGACACCCATTGACACCCACTGGCACCCATTGGCACCCACTGACACCCACTGACGCCCACTGACGCCCATTGGCACCCACTGACACCCACTGACACCCACTGACACCCATTGGCACCCCCTGACACCCCCTGACACCCCCTGACACCCATTGACACCCATTGACACCCATTGACACCCATTGACACCCATTGGCACCCATTGACACCCACTGGCACCCACTGGCACCCACTGGCACCCATTGACACCCACTGACACCCACTGGCACCCATTGGCACCCACTGGCGCCCACTGACACCCACTGACACCCATTGACACCCATTGGCACCCACTGGCACCCACTGACACCCACTGACACCCATTGACACCCATTGACACCCACTGACACCCACTGACACCCATTGACACCCACTGGCACCCACTGACACCCATTAACACCCACTGGCACCCACTGACACCCACTGACGCCCACTGACGCCCATTGGCACCCACTGACACCCACTGACGCCCACTGACACCCATTGGCACCCATTGACACCCACTGACACCCATTGACACCCACTGGCACCCACTGACACCCACTGGCACCCATTGACACCCACTGGCACCCATTGACATCCATTGACACCCATTGACACCCACTGGCACCCATTGACACCCATTGGCACCCATTGACACCCACTGGCACCCATTGGCACCCATTGACACCCATTGACACCCATTGACACCCATTGACACCCATTGACACCCACTGACACCCATTGACACCCACTGACACCCACTGACACCCATTGACACCCATTGACACCCATTGACACCCATTGACACCCACTGACACCCACTGGCACCCATTGACACCCACTGGCACCCATTGACACCCACTGGCACCCATTGACACCCACTGACACCCATTGACACCCATTGGCACCCACTGACACCCACTGACACCCACTGACACCCATTGGCACCCACTGGCACCCATTGGCACCCACTGACACCCATTGACACCCATTGGCACCCACTGACACCCACTGACACCCACTGACACCCATTGGCACCCACTGGCACCCACTGACACCCACTGACACCCACTGACACCCATTGGCACCCACTGGCACCCATTGGCACCCACTGGCACCCATTGACACCCACTGACACCCATTGACACCCATTGACACCCACTGACACCCACTGACACCCACTGACACCCATTGACACCCATTGACACCCACTGACACCCACTGACACCCACTGACACCCACTGACACCCACTGACACCCATTGGCACCCACTGGCACCCATTGACACCCACTGGCACCCACTGACACCCACTGACACCCACTGACACCCACTGACACCCACTGACACCCATTGGCACCCACTGGCACCCATTGACACCCACTGGCACCCATTGACACCCACTGGCACCCACTGACACCCACTGACACCCACTGACACCCACTGACACCCACTGGCACCCATTGGCACCCACTGGCACCCATTGACACCCACTGACACCCATTGGCACCCATTGACACCCATTGACACCCACTGACACCCACTGACACCCATTGACACCCATTGACACCCACTGACACCCACTGACACCCACTGGCACCCACTGACACCCACTGACACCCATTGGCACCCATTGACACCCACTGACACCCACTGACACCCATTGGCACCCATTGACACCCACTGACACCCACTGGCACCCATTGGCACCCAAAGGCACCCATTGACACCCACTGACACCCACTGACACCCACTGGCACCCATTGACACCCATTGACACCCACTGACGCCCATTGAAACCCATTGACACCCATTGACACCCATTGGCACCCACTGGCACCCACTGACACCCACTGGCACCCACTGACACCCACTGACACCCACTGACACCCACTGACACCCACTGGCACCCACTGACACCCACTGACACCCATTGACACCCACTGGCACCCACTGGCACCCACTGACACCCACTGACACCCATTGACACCCACTGGCACCCACTGACACCCATTGACACCCACTGGCACCCATTGACACCCACTGACACCCATTGACACCCACTGGCACCCACTGACACCCACTGACACCCACTGGCACCCACTGACACCCACTGACACCCACTGGCACCCATTGGCACCCATTGACACCCATTGGCACCCACTGACGCCCACTGGCACCCATTGACGCCCACTGGAACCCACTGGCACCCATTGACACCCACTGACACCCACTGACACCCATTGACACCCATTGGCACCCATTGGCACCCACTGGCACCCATTGACACCCATTGACACCCATTGGCACCCATTGACACCCACTGACACCCATTGACACCCATTGGCACCCACTGGCACCCACTGACACCCATTGACACCCACTGGCACCCACTGACACCCATTGACACCCACTGGCACCCATTGACACCCACTGACACCCACTGACACCCACTGGCACCCACTGACACCCACTGACACCCATTGACACCCACTGGCACCCACTGACACCCATTGACACCCATTGACACCCACTGGCACCCATTGACACCCATTGGCACCCACTGACACCCATTGACACCCATTGACACCCACTGACACCCATTGGCACCCATTGACACCCACTGACACCCATTGGCACCCACTGACACCCACTGGCACCCACTGGCACCCATTGGCACCCATTGGCACCCACTGGCACCCACTGACTCCCATTGACACCCATTGGCACCCACTGGCACCCATTGACACCCACTAGCACCCATTGACACCCATTGGCACCCATTGACACCCACTGACACCCATTGACACCCACTGACACCCATTGACACCCATTGGCACCCACTGACACCCATTGACACCCATTGGCACCCATTGACACCCACTGGCACCCATTGACACCCATTGGCACCCATTGACACCCATTGGCACCCACTGACACCCACTGGCACCCACTGGCACCCACTGGCACCCATTGGCACCCATTGGCACCCATTGACACCCATTGACACCCATTGGCACCCAGTGAGGTGGCGGTGCCCAGGGCGAGGTTCTGTCCTACACTCGGCTGTGGCTCAGGGCAGTCAGTGCATCACAGAACTTGGTCCTGGGTGCTGAGCAGCAGCGCGGGGAGCAGGATGGGAGCGGGATGGGAGCGGGATGGGAGCAGGATGGGACCGGGATGGGATGGGAGCGGGATGGGGCCGGGATGGGAACGGGATGGGAGCGGGATGGGAGCGGGATGGGGCCGGGATGGGAGCGGGATGGGGCCGGGATGGGAGCGGGATGGGAGCGGGATGGGAGCGGGATGGGAGCGGGATGGGAGCGGGATGGGAGCGGGATGGGAGCGGGATGGGGCCGGGATGGGAACGGGATGGGAGCGGGATGGGAGCGGGATGGAGCCGGGATGGGAGCGGGATGGGAGCGGGATGGAGCCGGGATGGGAGCCGGGATGGGAGCGGGATGGGAGCGGGATGGGGCCGGGATGGGAGCGGGATGGGAGCGGGATGGGAGCGGGATGGGACCGGGATGGGAGCGGGATGGGAGCGGGATGGGAGCGGGATGGGAGTGGGATGGGAGCGGGATGGGAGCGGGATGGGAGCGGGATGGGAGCGGGATGGGAGCGGGATGGGAGCGGGATGGGAGCGGGATGGGAGCGGGATGGGAGCGGGATGGGAGCGGGATGGGAGCGGGATGGGAGCGGGATGGGAGCGGGATGGGAGCGGGATGGGAGCGGGATGGGGATGGGAGCGGGATGGGAGCGGGATGGGAACGGGATGGGAGCGGGATGGGAGCGGGATGGAGCCGGGATGGGAGCGGGATGGGAACGGGATGGGAGCAGGATGGGAGCGGGATGGCAGAGGGATGGGAGCGGGATGGGAATGGGACGGAGTCGGGATGGGAACAGGATGGGACCCGAGATGGGAGCGGGATGGGAAAGGGATGGAGTGGGATGGGAATGAGATGGGAGCGGGATGGGAGTGGGATGGGAACGGGATGGGAGCGGGATGGGAGCGGGATGGGAGCGGGATGGGAGCGGGATGGGAGCGGGATGGGAGCGGGATGGGACAGGGATGGGAGCGGGATGGGAGCGGGATGGGGCTGGGATGGGAGCGGGATGGGAGCGGGATGGGAGCGGGATGGGAGCGGGATGGGAGCGGGATGGGAGCGGGATGGGAGCGGGATGGGAGCGGGATGGGAACGGGATGGAGCTGGGATGGGAGCGGGATGGGAGCGGGATGGGAACGGGATGGAGCCGGGATGGGAATGAGATGGGAGCGGGATGGGAGCGGGATGGGAACGGGATGGGAGCGGGATGGGAGCGGGATGGGGCCGGGATGGGAGCGGGATGGGAGCGGGATGGGAGCGGGATGGGAGCGGGATGGGAGCGGGATGGGGCTGGGATGGGAGCGGGATGGGAGCGGGATGGGAGCGGGATGGGGCGGGATGGGAGC
>NW_026913784.1:0-3890 GCF_034315485.1 Pezoporus occidentalis | reverse complement strand
ATGGGTTAGGTTTACGGTTAGGGTTAGGGTTAGGGTTAGGGTTAGGGTTGAGTACCTCTGTGGGTCATTAGAATGCTCTTGAACATGCTTTATTTTGCTCACTTTGTTACATTTACTGTGTTTTCCTATATATCTATATATATAGTGTTGCACTCACTTTGTTACAGTTACAGGGGAGAAATGGGTTAGGGTTAGGTTTACGGTTAGGGTTAGGGTTAGGGTTAGGGTTGAGAACCTCTGTGGGTCATTAGAATCCTCTTGAACATGCTTTATTTTGATCACTTTGTTACGTTTACTGTGTTTTCCTATATATCTAGATATATAGTATTACACTCGCTTTGTTACAGGTAGAGGGGAGAAATGGGGTAGGGTTAGGGTTAGGGTTAGGGTTAGGGTTAGGGTTAGGGTTAGGGTTGAGGGGGTCATAGGGTTAGTCTTATGATCACTTTGTTAGGGTTAGGGTTGAGAACCTCTGTGGGTCATTAGAATGCTCTTGAACATGTTTTATTTTGCTCACTTTGTTACGTTTCCTCTGTTTTCCTGTATATATATATACATATAGTATTACACTCACTTTGTTACAGTTACAGGGGAGAAATGGGTTAGGGTTAGTGTTAGGGTTAGGGTTAGGGTT
Source organism: Pezoporus occidentalis (assembly GCF_034315485.1). Classification (NCBI taxonomy): domain Eukaryota; kingdom Metazoa; phylum Chordata; class Aves; order Psittaciformes; family Psittacidae; genus Pezoporus; species Pezoporus occidentalis. The sequence goes on along the minus strand of NW_026913784.1, from coordinate 3,256 downwards.
AGGGTTGAGTACCTCTGTGGGTCATTAGAATGCTCTTGAACATGCTTTATTTTGCTCACTTTGTTACATTTACTGTGTTTTCCTATATATCTATATATATAGTGTTGCACTCACTTTGTTACAGTTACAGGGGAGAAATGGGTTAGGGTTAGGGTTAGGGTTAGGGTTGGGGTTGAGAACCTCTGTGGGTCATTAGAATGCTCTTGAACATACTTTATTTTGCTCACTTTGTTACGTTTACTGTGTTTTCCTATATATCTAGATATATAGTATTACACTCGCTTTGTTACAGTTAGAGGGGAGAAATGGGGTAGGGTTAGGTTTACGGTTAGGGTTAGGGTTAGGGTTAGGGTTAGGGTTAGGGTTGAGAACCTCTGTGGGTCATTAGAATCCTCTTGAACATGCTTTATTTTGATCACTTTGTTACGTTTCCTCTGTTTTCCTGTATATATATATACATATAGTATTACACTCACTTTGTTACAGTTACAGGGGAGAAATGGGTTAGGGTTAGGGTTAGGGTTAGGGTTAGGGTTAGGGTTAGGGTTAGGGTTAGGGTTAGAGAACCTCTGTGGGTCATTAGAATGCTCTTGAACATGTTTTATTTTGCTCACTTTGTTACGTTTCCTCTGTTTTCCTGTATATATATATACATATAGTATTACACTCACTTTGTTACAGTTACAGGGGAGAAATGGGTTAGGGTTAGTGTTAGGGTTAGGGTTAGGGTTAGGGTTAGGGTTGAGTACCTCTGTGGGTCATTAGAATGCTCTTGAACATGCTTTATTTTGCTCACTTTGTTACATTTACTGTGTTTTCCTATATATCTATATATATAGTGTTGCACTCACTTTGTTACAGTTACAGGGGAGAAATGGGTTAGGGTTAGGGTTAGGGTTAGGGTTAGGGTTAGGGTTGGGTTGAGACCTCTGTGGGTCATTAGAATGCTCTTGAACATACTTTATTTTGCTCACTTTGTTACGTTTACTGTGTTTTCCTATATATATATATATATAGTATTACACTCGCTTTGTTCCAGTTTGAGGTGAGAAATGGGATTGGGTTAGGTTTACGATTAGGGTTAGGGTTAGGGGTTTAGGGTTAGGGTTGAGAACCTCTGTGGGTCATTAGAATCCTCTTGAACATGCTTTATTTTGATCACTTTGTTACGTTTCCTCTGTTTTCCTGTATATATATATACATATAGTATTACACTCACTTTGTTACAGTTACAGGGGAGAAATGGGTTTAGGGTTAGGTTTAGGGTTAGGGTTAGGGTTAGGGTTAGGGTTAGGGTTAGGGTTGAGAACCTCTGTGGGTCATTAGAATGCTCTTGAACATGTTTTATTTTGCTCACTTTGTTACGTTTCCTCTGTTTTCCTGTATATATATATACATATAGTATTACACTCACTTTGTTACAGTTACAGGGGAGAAATGGGTTAGGGTTAGGGTTAGGGTTAGGGTTAGGGTTAGGGTTAGGGTTGAGTACCTCTGTGGGTCATTAGAATGCTCTTGAACATGCTTTATTTTGCTCACTTTGTTACATTTACTGTGTTTTCCTATATATCTATATATATAGTGTTGCACTCACTTTGTTACAGTTACAGGGGAGAAATGGGTTAGGGTTAGGGTTAGGGTTAGGGTTAGGGTTGGGGTTGAGAACCTCTGTGGGTCATTAGAATGCTCTTGAACATACTTTATTTTGCTCACTTTGTTACGTTTACTGTGTTTTCCTATATATATATATATATAGTATTACACTCGCTTTGTTACAGTTACAGGGGAGAAATGGGGTTAGGGTTAGGGTTAGGGTTAGGGTTAGGGTTAGGGTTAGGGTTAGAGAACCTCTGTGGGTCATTAGAATCCTCTTGAACATGCTTTATTTTGATCACTTTGTTACGTTTCCTCTGTTTTCCTGTATATATATATACATATAGTATTACACTCACTTTGTTACAGTTACAGGGGAGAAATGGGTTAGGGTTAGGGTTAGGTTTTAGGGTTAGGGTTAGGGTTAGGGTTAGGGTTAGGGAACCTCTGTGGGTCATTAGAATGCTCTTGAACATGTTTTATTTTGCTCACTTTGTTACGTTTCCTGTGTTTTCCTATATATCTATATATATAGTGTTGCACTCACTTTGTTACAGTTAGAGGGGTGAAATGGGTTAGGGTTAGGGTTAGGGTTAGGGTTAGGGTTAGGGTTGAGTACCTCTGTGGGTCATTAGAATGCTCTTGAACATGCTTTATTTTGCTCACTTTGTTACATTTACTGTGTTTTCCTATATATCTATATATATAGTGTTGCACTCACTTTGTTACAGTTACAGGGGAGAAATGGGTTAGGGTTAGGGTTAGGGTTAGGGTTAGGGTTGGGGTTGAGAACCTCTGTGGGTCATTAGAATGCTCTTGAACATACTTTATTTTGCTCACTTTGTTACGTTTACTGTGTTTTCCTATATATCTAGATATATAGTATTACACTCGCTTTGTTACAGTTAGAGGGGAGAAATGGGGTAGGGTTAGGTTTACGGTTAGGGTTAGGGTTAGGGTTAGGGTTAGGGTTAGGGTTGAGAACCTCTGTGGGTCATTAGAATCCTCTTGAACATGCTTTATTTTGATCACTTTGTTACGTTTCCTCTGTTTTCCTGTATATATATATACATATAGTATTACACTCACTTTGTTACAGTTACAGGGGAGAAATGGGTTAGGGGGTTAGGGTTAGGGTTAGGGTTAGGGTTAGGGTTAGGGTTAGGGTTGAGAACCTCTGTGGGTCATTAGAATGCTCTTGAACATGTTTTATTTTGCTCACTTTGTTACGTTTCCTCTGTTTTCCTGTATATATATATACATATAGTATTACACTCACTTTGTTACAGTTACAGGGGAGAAATGGGTTAGGGTTAGTGTTAGGGTTAGGGTTAGGGTTAGGGTTAGGGTTGAGTACCTCTGTGGGTCATTAGAATGCTCTTGAACATGCTTTATTTTGCTCACTTTGTTACATTTACTGTGTTTTCCTATATATCTATATATATAGTGTTGCACTCACTTTGTTACAGTTACAGGGGAGAAATGGGTTAGGGTTAGGGTTAGGGTTAGGGTTAGGGTTGGGGTTGAGAACCTCTGTGGGTCATTAGAATGCTCTTGAACATACTTTATTTTGCTCACTTTGTTACGTTTACTGTGTTTTCCTATATATCTAGATATATAGTATTACACTCGCTTTGTTACAGTTAGAGGGGAGAAAATGGGG
>NW_026913783.1:0-9612 GCF_034315485.1 Pezoporus occidentalis | reverse complement strand
GGAAAACATATGGATGTGTTTGTGCCACATATGGTAACCACTGTTCTAGAACAAAAGGGGGGCATTGGTTGTCCCCTAGCCGGATGATGAAATATCAGGCAATCCTAATGGAACAGGATGATATAAACTTGAGAACTACTAATCTGCTAAACCCAGCAGCTTTTCTAGGAACTGACCTAGAAGAAGGAACTCTTGAACATGACTGCATAGAAGTCATCGAACATACATATGCAACCAGAACGGACTTAAAGGATGTAGATGGAAGCAGTTTTGTGGAGAACGGGACACGATACGCAGGGTATGCTGTGACAACGCAACAAGAGGTAGTCGAAGCCAAAGCACTGCCTCCTGGAACATCGGCCCAATGGGCAGAATTAATAGCTCTCACGAGAGCGTTGGAACTGAGCAATGGCAAAAAGGTAAATGTATGGACAGACTCAAAATATGCATTTGGTGTGGTACACATTCATGGAGCATTATGGAAAGAACGGGGACTTTTATCCTCACATGGGACTAACATAAAGTATCAAAAGGAAATTTTAAAATTAATAATTGCTGTGCAAAGACCTAAACAGGTAGCCATCATGCATTGCAAGGCGCATCAAGGAGGAACTTCAAAGATATCTGAAGGAAATACATTGGCAGATCGGACGGCCCGACAAATAGCCTGGAGGGTATGGAACATGATGGCTTTGATACCTCTGAAGGTAAGCCCGCTCCACACCTATCTTCCATAAAGTCCAAACTATTCAAAAGAAGATGAAAAGTTAGCAGGACTCTTAAAAGCCCAAAAGAACTCTGAAGGGTGGTATGTAACAACAACAGGACAAGTAATAGTGCCACCGACAATAATGCGGAAAATTCTACAAACTGAAAGTCAGAAATGTCATTGAGGTGCAAAAGCATTGGTAACTTATTTAAAACGAGGAATAATTTCCACACAGATGTTAACTATGGCAAAAGCAGTGGGATCGAAATGTGAAATTTGTTTGAAAAACAATCCAGTCGTAAAAAGACAAGTTGAAATGGGAAGAATTAGAGTAGGAATGGAACCAGGAGATTATTGGCAGGTTGATTTTGCGGAACTACCGAAGGTACAAGGATACAAATATCTGTTAGTAGGGGTTGACACTTTTTCTGGATGGCCGGAGGCCTTTCCCCGTCGCACCTATCAAGCAAAAGAAGTGGTGAAGTGGTGGCTTAAAGAAATCATTCCACGATTTGGAGTCCCTTTAGGGATATCATCAGATAGGGGTCCACATTTTATTGCAACCACAGTACAAGAAGTTAGTAAACTATTAGAAATATCATGGAACTTACTTACACACTCCTTGGAGGCCCCAATCTAGTGGACAGGTAGAAAAGATGAATCAGACAATAAAGAGACAGATCAGTAAAATATGTCAGGAGGCTAAAATAAAATGGCCACAGCATTACCTATAGCTCTGCTAAGAATCAGAGTAAAACCCAGAAGCAAAATGTCAGTAAGCCTCTATGAGATCCTCTATGGAAAGCCGTATGAAGCGCCGGAACCCAACCCTAATACCCCTATTAAAGGGAATCAGGATGTTTATAATTACGTGCTGTCTCTCGGTAGAACCTTAACTCAACTGCGGAGCACTCTGGTGTGGAATAGGCCACTGTCCCTGGAAAATCCAGCACATGACATCCAACCAGGAGACCAAGCATACGTCCGGAACTGGAACGAAGAACCATTAAAAGAACGGTGGGACGGACCGTACCAAGTACTGCTAACTACGTTTACAGCAGTAAAGGTAGAAGGGTGGATTCTTGGATACATTATACACGAGTAAAGAAAGTTCCAAAGGTTTGGGAAACACAGATACTAGGCCCTACGAGATTAAAGCTGAAATGTAAATAAGATGTCTGGGTTCTGTTACAAAACTTTGATTGTCATCTGGTCACTAACACAGCTGGTATCTATTCCTATCCTAGGAATTCCTCAGAAAAATGTTTTGACAAAACTTAAAACAAGATGCCCTCAAAAATGAAAAACATGAGCAGAATAACAGCATGTTTGCCGATACCCAAAGCAGCAGGAGAACCAATTGAATGGGAAATAATAACATTTCCACTTCCAGAAACCAATAAAACAGTGGCCTGTCAGGAAAAAGAAACAATAAAGAATGTGACAGTGACAGAATATCAAAAGGAAGGAGTTCTAGGTGCCTCTATAACAGAATCATTGTGCAAAGAGAAATTAAACACCCAATTCACTACCTATGAAGAAGGAATTGGAAAATGCATTTATGATAAAGAAATTAAAATAATTCAACAAATAAGAGAAAAGACATGGGAGTGCCAAGAGAAAAATAACTCACAGGAAACTTGGGATACAATTTGGTCAGTAGGTATCCTGCAAAAATTTCAATATGGAGGAGAGACACCTTGGTGTTTAAGATGGACCAGAAAACAAAGCCTAACAGAGGACATGATCATATAGAGCCAGTCAAACAGGATGAGAGTGTCCCCTGGTGGAATTGTACTAAGGTTCTGGAGTGATACCGATCCTGAAACAATTACAATGCCCCCTGTTAGAACTGCTTTGATGGCAGGATGTGCATGCCGAGGACTGAAAGTTGGAGGAGAAATAATCAAGGCCCCTATTAGAACTCCATATCTAGTAAACTGTAGGTATTCGACAGTACACAGTATGGGACATTTGGTATGGGCAACTAGCGATGGAACCTGGACTACTCACCTATCAATGGAAGGTCCAGTTAGAGAAATCACTTTAGGGTTACCCACACTCTGTCCAATATGGAAGAAGTCACCGTTCAGAGGCAAATTGGAAACTTTACAAATCTGAACAAAAAGGAGTGTAGACGATGAAGATACTTGGCAGGAACCCTCCACAGGTACCAAAGTAGGATGGGCCCTGCCCAGGTAGCAACCTACCGAAACAGGGAAATGATTTATGATCCGATTGGTCAAACAGAAAGATTAGCCAGAATAACAAGGAAGGGATTCAGAGATATAAATTTGCAACTGCAAGCAGCAACTAAAATGACCTTGCAGAACAGAATGGCATTGGACATGTTACTGATTAAAGAACATGGTGTTTGTATATTTAAAAGACAGAATAGACCATTGTTGTATTCATATTCCTAATGTAACTGCAGACGTAGAATACTATTTCTCAATTGACCAAAATTGACAAGAAGCAGAAAAGGAAAAAGAATATATTGAACAAAATTGACACCTTGGTGTTTCTGATGATACATCTACTGAAATAGCCAAAACAGTGCATGGCTTAGTTACAGAGGAATTGAAAAGAAAGTTACTCCACTTTTTTGCCTGATAATTAGGAGGATGTGTCAGATTTCTGGTCACTGCTCCTGTAATTCGATGAGTCCATGCACTGTTTCGGGCTATTTTTTTCGGATGCAAAGATGCATTAGATAGATCATCAGAAACACAATCAGCATCATGATTACCATTTCTGTTTCAATATATTCTTTTTCCTTTTCTGCTTCTTGTTCAATTTTGGTCAATTGAGAAATATTGTATTCTACGTCTGCAGTTACATTAGGAATATGAATACAACAATGGTCTATTCTGTCTTTTAAATATTCATGAACACCATGTTCTTTAATCAGTAACATTGCTACCTGGGCAAATAGGGATTCTAGGGCCCATCCTACTTTGGTACCTGTGGAGGGTTCCTGCCAAGTATCTTCATCGTCTACACTCCTTTTTGTTCAGATTTGTAAAGTTTCCAATTTGCCTCTGAACGGTGACTTCTTCCATATTGGACAGAGTGTGGGTAACCCTAAAGTGATTTCTCTAACTGGACCTTCCATTGATAGGTGAGTAGTCCAGGTTCCATCGCTAGTTGCCCATACCAAATGTCCCATACTGTGTACTGTCGAATACCTACAGTTTACTAGATATGGAGTTCTAATAGGGGCCTTGATTATTTCTCCTCCAACTTTCAGTCCTCGGCATGCACATCCTGCCATCAAAGCAGTTCTAACAGGGGGCATTGTAATTGTTTCAGGATCGGTATCACAATCCAGAACCTTAGTACAATTCCACCAGGGGACACTCTCAGTCCTGTTTCGACTGGCTCTATATGAGCTCATGTCCTCTGTTAGGCTTTGTTTTCTGGTCCATCTTAAACACCAAGGTGTCTCTCCTCCATATTGAAATTTTTGCAGGATACCTACTGACCAAATTGTATCCCAAGTTTCCTGTGAGTTATTTTTCTCTTGGCACTCCCATGTCTTTTCTCTTATTTGTTGAATTATTTTAATTTCTTTATCATAAATGCATTTTCCAATTCCTTCTTCATAGGTAGTGAATTGGGTGTTTAATTTCTCTTTGCACAATGATTCTGTTATAGAGGCACCTAGAACTCCTTCCTTTTGATATTCTGTCACTGTCACATTCTTTATTGTTTCTTTTTCCTGACAGGCCACTGTTTTATTGGTTTCTGGAAGTGGAAATGTTATTATTTCCCATTCAATTGGTTCTCCTGCTGCTTTGGGTATCGGCAAACATGCTGTTATTCTGCTCATGTTTTTCATTTTTGAGAAATCCTCAGTCAGACCTATCATTAAATTTTCCTCAGGATTTCGACGGTATGATTGGATTATCTGTGCTGAATTCACTGATCTTTTAGTCCTTTTTCCCATAACTTCAATTTTGCCGTGGCCAATTGCAGATTCAGTCCTATAGGACGATTTACCTTTTCCCAAACTACCTTTATTAGTGTTGGTCTTATCGGAATGGTTTCTGTGAACTTGCAGGTCAGAATGGCATCTTGTTTTAAGTTTTGTCAAAACATTTTTCTGAGGAATTCCTAGGATAGGAATAGATACCAGCTGTGTTAGTGACCAGATGACAATCAAAGTTTTGTAACAGAACCCAGACATCTTATTTACATTTCAGCTTTAATCTCGTAGGGCCTAGTATCTGTGTTTCCCAAACCTTTGGAACTTTCTTTACTCGTGTATAATGTATCCAAGAATCCACCCTTCTACCTTTACTGCTGTAAACGTAGTTAGCAGTACTTGGTACGGTCCGTCCCACCGTTCTTTTAATGGTTCTTCGTTCCAGTTCCGGACGTATGCTTGGTCTCCTGGTTGGATGTCATGTGCTGGATTTTCCAGGGACAGTGGCCTATTCCACACCAGAGTGCTCCGCAGTTGAGTTAAGGTTCTACCGAGAGACAGCACGTAATTATAAACATCCTGATTCCCTTTAATAGGGGTATTAGGGTTGGGTTCCGGCGCTTCATACGGCTTTCCATAGAGGATCTCATAGAGGCTTACTGACATTTTGCTTCTGGGTTTTACTCTGATTCTTAGCAGAGCTATAGGTAATGCTGTGGCCATTTTATTTTAGCCTCCTGACATATTTTACTGATCTGTCTCTTTATTGTCTGATTCATCTTTTCTACCTGTCCACTAGATTGGGGCCTCCAAGGAGTGTGTAAGTTCCATGATATTTCTAATAGTTTACTAACTTCTTGTACTGTGGTTGCAATAAAATGTGGACCCCTATCTGATGATATCCCTAAAGGGACTCCAAATCGTGGAATGATTTCTTTAAGCCACCACTTCACCACTTCTTTTGCTTGATAGGTGCGACGGGGAAAGGCCTCCGGCCATCCAGAAAAAGTGTCAACCCCTACTAACAGATATTTGTATCCTTGTACCTTCGGTAGTTCCGCAAAATCAACCTGCCAATAATCTCCTGGTTCCATTCCTACTCTAATTCTTCCCATTTCAACTTGTCTTTTTACGACTGGATTGTTTTTCAAACAAATTTCACATTTCGATCCCACTGCTTTTGCCATAGTTAACATCTGTGTGGAAATTATTCCTCGTTTTAAATAAGTTACCAATGCTTCTGCACCTCAATGACATTTCTGATGTTCAGTTTGTAGAATTTTCTGCATTATTGTCGGTGACACTATTACTTGTCCTGTTGTTGTTACATACCACCCTTCAGAGTTCTTTTGGGCTTTTAAGAGTCCTGCTAACTTTTCATCTTCTTTTGAATAGTTTGGACTTTATGGAAGATAGGTGTGGAGCGGGCTTACCTTCAGAGGTATCAAAGCCATCATGTTCCATACCCTCCAGGCTATTTGTCGGGCCGTCCGATCTGCCAATGTATTTCCTTCAGATATCTTTGAAGTTCCTCCTTGATGCGCCTTGCAATGCATGATGGCTACCTGTTTAGGTCTTTGCACAGCAATTATTAATTTTAAAATTTCCTTTTGATACTTTATGTTAGTCCCATGTGAGGATAAAAGTCCCCGTTCTTTCCATAATGCTCCATGAATGTGTACCACACCAAATGCATATTTTGAGTCTGTCCATACATTTACCTTTTTGCCATTGCTCAGTTCCAACGCTCTCGTGAGAGCTATTAATTCTGCCCATTGGGCCGATGTTCCAGGAGGCAGTGCTTTGGCTTCGACTACCTCTTGTTGCGTTGTCACAGCATACCCTGCGTATCGTGTCCCGTTCTCCACAAAACTGCTTCCATCTGTGAAGAGTTCCCAGTCTGGTCGTTCAAGAGGTACATCCTTTAAGTCCGTTCTGGTTGCATATGTATGTTCGATGACTTCTATGCAGTCATGTTCAAGAGTTCCTTCTTCTAGGTCAGTTCCTAGAAAAGCTGCTGGGTTTAGCAGATTAGTAGTTCTCAAGTTTATATCATCCTGTTCCATTAGGATTGCCTGATATTTCATCATCCGGCTAGGGGACAACCAATGCCCCCCTTTTTGTTCTAGAACAGTGGTTACCATATGTGGCACAAACACATCGATATGTTTTCCCAAAGTTAATTTCCTAGCTTCTTGGATCAAAATGACAGCTGCTGCTACTGCCCTCAAGCATGAGGGCCATCCTGTACTCACCGGATCCAGGTGTTTTGAGAAATATCCCACCGGTCTTTTCCAGCTTCCGAGTTTCTGAGTTAATACTCCCATTGCCAACCTCTGTCTTTCGTGGACAAACAATTGAAAACCTTTTGTCAAATCTGGGAGTCCCAGTGCCGGTGATTTTGTTAACGCCTCCTTCAGATTTTTGAAGGCCTCTTTCTGTGGTTTGTCCCAAACAAAGGCATGTGATTTTTGGGCTTCGTACAGGGGTTTGGCAATAAGTCCATAGTCCATTATCCATAACCTGCACCACCCTGTCATGCCCAAAAACATTCTTAGTTCATGCAAGTTTCGTGGTTCTGGGATGGCACAGATTGCCTCTATGCGATTTATTCCCAGTTTTCGCTGCCCTTGTGAAATCTCACATCCCAGATACAGCACAGTCATGCATGTAATTTGTGCCTTTTGAGACTTTATAACCATTCAAGCCTAGCTGATTCAGAATTTCAATTGTCACCTTTATGCACAGGGACCTTTGTTCTGTTGCAATAAAAATGTCATCTACATATTGTAACAAAAGGTATTGTGATCTTGGTACCTGTATTTCTCCTTGGGTGGTCCATGCTTCCAATTCCTTGGCCAATTGGTTTCCAAATAGGGTCGGACTGTTCTTGAATCCTTGTGGAAGTCTGGTCCATGTCACTTGTGTTTTCCGTCCATTCTGTGGATTTTCCCATTCAAATGCAAACAGTTTCCTGCTATTTTTATCAAGAGGAATGCAGAAGAAGACATCCTTTAAATCAATTACTGTAAACCATTTATATTTCTCCTTCACAGATGTTAGCAATGTATAAGGGTTTGCCACCACCGGGTGGATGTCTTTTGTTATTTCATTTATTGCCCTCAAGTCTTGTACTTATCTATACTCACAGTTTGGTTTCTTTACCGGGAAAATTGGCGTGTTATATTCTGATTCACATTCTTCTAAAATTTGGTATTTTAAAAATTTCTCAATTGTTTTTATAATTCCATATCTTGCTTCTAGTTTTAATGGATATTGTTTAATCCTTACTGGTTTAGCTCCGTCTTTTAATTCTACTACTATCGGCTGAGCTGCTTTTGATTTTCCCGGGATTTTGGTTTCCCAGACTGTCGGTATTACAGCCTGTTGCACTTCTTTTGGAATTTGTGGAATAGGTTTGTATTTGAGAACTAGAATCTGTCCTGGTTTGGATTCAGGGATTTGCATTATCAATTTGCTGTTTTCAAAAGCAATTGTAGCATCCAATTTACTTAATAAGTCCCGTCCCAATAGAGGAATGGGACATTCAGGCACATATAAAAATTCATGTGTCAATTCTTTTCCTCTAAATCGTAAGTCTAGGGGTTGCAGGGGTTCTTTCCCTGTGGCTCCCACAATTGTCATTGTTTTCTTTCCTATTCTTCCGTGCAAATCATTTAAAACTGAATAAGTGGCCCCCGTGTCTATTAAAAATTTTACTTCTTACTCTCCTAATTGGATTTTTACAAGGGGCTCCTTATTTTCTACTCGGCCTAGTCAGCTCTGATTATCAAATTCCCCCAACACCATTGTTTTAGCTATGTGATCCTGCAAGAAATTTGCTTGGAACATGAACTGCCCCCAATGAGACATTCATTTTTCCAATGTCCTTCCCTGTTGCAAAGTACACATTGATTATATCCTATTCTTTCTGTGCTCATTCCCATCCTTCGATTATAAATCCTCTGCCTTGTCCCCTCCTTTTAAACTTTTCCCTTCCCCTAGGGTTAGGGGAAATTTTTCTTCCTGTATCCCGCCAGTTTTTTTGTTGTTTTGGGGGTTTTTTTCCCATTATTATACACCTTCCAAGTCCCCTGTCCTTTCCCCCAGTTTTTGCAGTTTTTTTTCTGATATCTCAGATCCCCCCGGAAAATAAGGCTAATTGTGCTTTAGCCTGTTGTTTCCCCATCTAAACATTTTCTTTCCGGTCCTTAAGTTTTCAGAAAAAGATGGGGATTTTCCTTCTCCTAAAATTATACAATTTTACCCAAAAATCTTTTTTGGGATAGCATGTTTTTTTAAATACCAGTTTTCCAAAATTTTTTCCCCTTTGTGTTTATCCCCCATCGGGGTTTTCCCTTGGGAATTTTATTATATTTTCCCCCAACAAACCCCCTTTCCTTTACTTCCCGCAGCACCCATCTCTTTTTTTTGAGTCCATAAGGGGGTTAAGATCTGAATATCCCATATTTTTATTTTTATAAACTTTTTTTACTAGATTTTCTTTTTTTCCGTGATTGTTTCCATATAACCAAAACCCCGGGGGAAAAAGGGGTTTAAGTAATGGCCCCCAGTTTTCTTTTCCTTAAAGGGGCAAGCACCCCCACCCAGGCGGCTTTTCCTTCTCCCCTGGCGGTTCTGGGGAAAGGGGGGACAGGGGGGTTTTTCTTACCTCCCCATTTCCCCTCTCAAATCACTATCACTTTCCCCTTCCCCCCTTTTCATTTGTCCGCGGACATTCCAAACCCCCCCTTTTTTGGGAACCCTGGCCCCCCCGTTTCCCCCCCCTTCACCCCCAAATTTTTTTTCCTTTCTAAAACTGCCCTTTTAGCAAAGGGAAAAAACCACTTTGGCCACCCATTTTCCCTTCCCTTTTTCCCAAACGCGGAAAGAAAACCCTCGGGTTTTTTTTTGCCGGGGGGTTCATCCTTCAACTTTTGCGGGGGGCTCCCCCCCCCAAGGTTTGCAACCCTTT
>NW_026913781.1:0-8787 GCF_034315485.1 Pezoporus occidentalis | reverse complement strand
AAGTCTGGGAAATTCAAGTGTTAAACATGCATCGCAGGACAGAGGAACCTCTGCCAGATCCCACAGTTATAGGGTTGATCAATACAGGAACGTGTATTTGCACATCTACCCCACCACCACCCAAATCATGTACATGGACTTGGGAAATAGAGATCATACACTACCTCAGAAGAATGTGTCACAGCGAGGATTATTAAGCTTAAGAGATTCAGGTAGAAGTAGAGCTACGTACCCAGGGATTAAGGATTCTGTCTTCAAACAGTAGTTTGCAAGATACATTTGTCACCGAACATGTAAAAAAACATCCTTTGCAGGAGTACCATCCTCATTGCTGCATCCAGGATCAGTCGCGTTGGCTTAAGGGGGAATGAGCACGGTGGTAACGAAGTCCGTGTTTAAGAAAAGATAAAACAAGCCCTGGGTGGGGACATTCTGCTTGACTTCATGCGTGGTTCCAGACATGCCCTGCCACCAACTAAAATCATGCAAGCACAGCCACAAAACAGAACTTCTTCTGGAATCACAGCCATAGCTGACATTTAGATCTGACCCTTGTTTTCTCAAACAGTGGTCAATTAATTCACCAATTTATTCTCAAAGGGCTTTGACAACCAGGACTTCACTGCCGTTGCTCTCCGGGGTGCAGTGTACAACATGAAAGAGGTTAGGCAATTCAGAGAAAGATTCCCAAGTTGATCTGGCTGTGAGGCAAGGTATTTCAGTTGAGATCATTCCACAACTACTGAAACCCGGGCAGGGACACCTTCCATTAGAGCAGGTTGTGCTAAGCCCCGTCCAGCCTGGCCTTGATCACTGCCAGGGACGGGACATGTGTTTTCAGATAGGCACACACCCCCCGATCTAGGCGCTTCCAGCAGCAGACAAACAAACACGGACACAAGCACGGCCTGGAGCTGACACCCTCTCTGCCGCTTTAAACCCACTCAGGAATAGGCGCGAACACGAGACAAAGGGCTGACGAACGCCCCCCCCCGGCGTGTACCAACCCCGCAGGCTCCTCCCCGCCCCTCTAAGCTCGCCGGACCCACCACAACCGGCAGGCGGCGGAAGCAGCCCGGACGAGGACCGGAGGAGCCTCACCCGGAGCCGATCCCCGCCTTCCCCTGGACCTCGGGCCTGCTCTTGGTGTGGGCCTTGCGGGGCCCCCTCACGGCCTCCACCAGGGCCATACTCTGCGGCACCACCAAGCCGCAGCCACGGGTACTGCGGGCGGAAGCGAGGGGGAGATTGACACCGCCCCCACCCGCTCCCTTCCAGTCAGCAGGGCGGTGGCTACGTGAAGCACGGAAGGACTCAGCGCAGAACGCAGAGCTGGGAGCCGGAGCATGGCCGCCAGGCCTGGGTGAGGCAGGTCTCCTGTCAGGATGGGAGCGGGCTTGGGGTAGGCTCACGTATAGGCTCAGATATGGGAAGGCTAGGTTCCTTAGTAAGGGCGTGGGGAGAGGTCGGACTACCCCATAGGATCCTGTGGGGAGGCCAGGCCCCCCCATAAGTGTTAGAGATGAGGATCGGCCCTCCTACAAGGGCCTGTGGGGGAACAGAATCCTTTATAAAGTGCTGTGTGGAGGCCAAGCTCCTCTACAGGAGCCTGGGAGGGAGGTACGTTCCCCTACTGAGGACCGGATGGGAGGCCAGGATCATCTCTAGGAGCCGGGAAAGAATCCAAACTTCTCTATAAGGGAGTGGCCAGGCTCCCCCTAAAAGGACTGGCAGGGAGGCAAGGCTCATCTAGAGGAGCCTAGGAGGAGGCCAGCTTCGCCTATAGGGACCTGTGGAGGGGCCAGCCCCCTCCAAAAGAGTCGGGGAAAGGGCCAGGGCCCTCAAAAGGGGTTGGGGGGCTCCGTATAGGAAACCGGGGGAAAAAATGGGCTGGGGTGGAGCCCCTTTTGGAGAACCCAATGCCACTACGGGGGGGGCCGTCTCAGTGCCTGAGGATCTCCCCCGGAGCGGGGGCCCTACCGGGGGCCAGGGTCACTACCCTTTTTTATCCCTACTCAGGGCCCCAGCTGCCCCAGGGAGCCACCGCTGGGGAAAAGCCCCCCTGGAGAGAAGTGATTTTAGCCATAAACCCCGCAGGGTCAGTTTCCCTTTCGGGAAAACATTGTAATCAAAAACCAAGACAACAGGAATGTCCACTCTCAGGTTGTCCTTGGCCTTGAAAGCCCCTTTGTTATCAACATATGTGTCATTTTATAATACCTTTGGGGAAAAGGGAATTGTGTGTGGGTAAAGGAGAGATGATAGACCAGGAGCCCTTCAAAGGGGGGGGGGGGGCCCCTAGCACAAATTTTTGGAAGGGGTGCTAACGGGTTTATGGGCAGCTCCTGCCCGATACTGAACACCAGCTGCCTGGCCCTGCCTGTATCTGGAAACACAGAAAATCCTGTGAAATTCCTTTTAAAACCAAATTTTTTTTGATGTTTATTATTAGCTCATAGGACCAAAAAGGAAAGCTCCAACCTCTGAAGGCAGGGGGGCCCACATTTTGAAGGGGGATAAGATTCCTCTACGTATCCCTTGCTTTTTTTTTTACTAAACAGCTGTGGCCTTCTGTCCCTAGGGGAAGGGGGAGGGAGCTGTGCAGCTGGTTTATCTCGTTAGGCCCCTTTATTGGGGGGGCGGGGAGGAGGACAGACCCCCTCGGGGGCCTGTGAAAAACTAGCCTGACTTGGGGCAGGGGAGGTAAAGTTTGGTGTTTTTGTCCCAGACTGTCTGGTATTGAGAAGTGGGAAAATAAAGGCTGAGCAAGGATATGTCTTGGCCCCCCGGGAGGGGGAACCTAAACACCGGTGTTTTGGGGTCACCCAGCCTAGAAAAAAAAGTGAGTATACATCTTTAAGAAATAACCCCCAAAGTCTAAAACTTAATCATAAAGATTTTTAAAAATAAGACTCACAGGGTCCTTCAAAATTTCCCTTTGGGCTTTCAGAAATAAAAAAGGACACCATTCCTTCCCTGGGCCTTTGCAACTTTTAAACATTAGGGAGATGTTTAAGCTCACTGACTTTCCCCAAAGGAAATAAAAATTGTTTCTTTGACATGCACTGAAAAGCTAACTAAGAAATCATACATCACAAAACCGTTGCTCCAAAATTGGGACCTATTTTAAAGCTGAACTTTTGCTGGTCCCCTTACCCCATCCCCGTGCCAAAAGGCACGAGGAGTTTAAACGCCACGGGTAGAAACCCCCGGGGGGGTTTTTTAAAACCGATTTTAGAAAAAAAGAACTTGGGAGAATGGAAAAGAATCCCCCCTTTCCACTGTTTAATGTTAGTAAAATTCCGGAATTATTTGAGGTTTGAGAAGGACACTACCAATGAAACCAACTAATTCAAGGCCCTCTGGGGTTTGGTTTAACAAAATTAATTGAACATGCGGGGGTTTGTCACCACCACTTTAGCTGGCTGGGCCACAAGGCACTAAGCAGTTCCTTCGATAAACTAAAGCACTTCCCAAAATTTGATTTTTTAAAGGAAGTTGGACGTAACTGGGCCTAATTAAATTAATTCAAATTAAGGGATGCCGGGAACACCTGAAATTGAGTGAAATAATTGTAAAAACCCTTGAAAACCCTATTAGAAACCCCCTAAAAAAAAATTAGTTTTGGGGGACACTTTTAACCCTTTTCAATCAAACCTCTACCAAGGGCTTTTCCCATGTCCATACTTAAAGATTTTGATTGAAATTTTGGTTCCAAAAGCTTTGTTTTTAAAGGTTGCCAGATATTTAGCCCACATACTTTGCAAAAAATTCACCTGGTGGGCTGGAAAGGGCAAAGAAATAGAACCAAGACACTCTGTTTATTTTTTGCCAAGGTTACCCCCAAAAAAACATGATTTTAAACGGCCCTTTTGTTCCCACTGGTTCCGGGTTTAAAATTGACTTAAATTTTGTTAAAGTGTTTTTTAACCCCCATGGACTTGTGCCCTTCTTAAAAAAATTTTAACACATAATCCTTTTTGGTTAATTTGATTTAAAGGGGGCCCAGGCCGGCCTAGGGGGAGAAAGATGTTTTTTAATGCAAATGTTTTTCCATCTTTTTTAAAGGTTTTTGGATGCCCCACCCTTTGTTTTTCCTGGGCTTCCCCACCCCTTTGAACTAATTCCCAAAGTTTGGGGCCTTTTAAATTGAAAGACTTAATGAAACCCCCTCCTTGAAAACAACATTTTCCCACTCCCTCTTTAAGGTTTGGTTTTCCCTTTTCCTTGGGCCCCTTCGTTTTTAAGAATTTCTTTTTAAGAAAATTCCCCACCTTAATTATTTTTTTAATAAAAGGCTCATAGGGAAAACCCCCCCTTGCGTTTCAAATTTTTAAAATTTTCCAAGTTTCCTTTAAAATTGGCCACTCTTCACTTTAACCGGTCCAAAAAGGGGGTTTTGTTACCTTTTTTTTTTAAAGGAACTAACCCCCCCTTTTTTTCCCTTTCACCCCACCCCTCCCGGGGGGCCCCCCCGGGGCCCTTGGTTAAAAAAATTTTGGGGAAAAAAATTTTCCCCCCCCCAAAAAAAAAGGGTTTTTTTTTTCCCCCCTTTTTTTTTTTTTTTTAAAAAAAACCCCCTTTTTTTTGGGGCCCCAAAAAAATTTTCCTTTTTATTTTTTGGGGGGCCCCAACATTTTTTTTTTTAAAAAAAAAAAGGGGGGGGCCCCCCCCCCGGTTTAAAAAGGGCCCCCAAAAGGGGAAAAAATTGGCCCCCCCCCCCTTTTTTTTTAACCCCCCCCCCCCCCCCCCCCCCAAAAAAAAAAGAAAAACCCCCTCCCCCCTTTTCCCCTTTTTTTTTGGGCCCTTTTTCCCGGCCCCCCCCCCCTTTAAAAAAAGGGGGGGGGGTTTTTTCCCCCCCCCCCCAAAAAACCCCCCCCCTTTTTTTCCCCCCCCCCCCTTTTTTTTTTGGAGGGGGGGCCCCCCTTTTTTTTTGGGGGGCCCCCCCCCCCTTTTAAAAAATTTTTTTCCCCCCCCAAAATTTTTGGCCTCCCCCGGGGGGGCCCCCCCCCAACCCCCCCAAAAAATTTTTTAAAAAATTTTAAAAATTTTTTTTTGGGGGGGGGGGGGAAAAAAACCCCCCCCCCAAAGGGGGGGGCCTTGGCCCCCCGGGGGGTTTTGGGTTTTAAAAATTTCCCCCCCTTTGGGGTTTTTTTTTTGGGGGCCCCCCCCCCCTTTTTTTAAAAACCCCCCCCTTTTAAAAAAACCCCCCCTTTTTTGGGCCCCCTTTTTTTCCCCCTTGGCCCCCCCCCCAAAGGGGGGGGGGGGTTAAATTCCCCCCCCGGGGGTTTTTTTTTGGGGCTTTTTTTGGGGGGGTTTTGGGGGGAAACCCCCAAAAAAGGGGGGGAAAAGGGGAAACCGGGGGGGGGGGCCCCCCCCCGGGGGTTTTTTTGGGGGGCCCCCCTTTGGGGGGGGGCCGGGGGTTTTTTGGGGGGGGGGGGTTTCCCCCCCCCCTTTTTTTTTTTTAAAAAAAAAAAAAAAAGGGGGGGGGGAAAAATTTTGGGGGGGGGGTTTTTTTGGCCCCTTCCCCCCAAAAGGGGGGGGGAAAAAAAAAAACCCCCCCCGGGGGGGGGTTTGGGGGTTTTTTTAAAAGGGGCCCCCCGGGGGGGGGGAAAACCCCTTTTTTCCCCCCCCGGGGGAAAACCGGGGAAAAAAAAAAAGTTTAATAAGGAAAAAAAAAAAAAAAAATTTTTTTAAAAAAATTTAAAAAAAATTTTAAAAAAAAGGGTAAAAAAAAATTTTTTTAAAAAAAGGTTTTTTTTCCCCCCTTTTTTTTGGGGGGGGGGGCCAAACCCCCTTTTTAAAAACCCCCCTTTTTAAAATTTTTTTAAAACGGTTTTCCCCTTTTGGGGGGGAAGGGATTTTTTCCTTTTGGTAAAAGGAATTTTTTTTTTTAAAAATTTTAAAAAGGGGTTCCTTTTGGAAAATTTTTTTTTTTTTTCCCCCCCCCCCCCCTTTTTTTTTTTTTAAAAAAAAAAAAAAAATTTTAAACCAAAAAAAAATGAAATTTGAAATTAGGGGCAAAAAAAAAAAAAAAAAAAAAAAGGGGGTTTTTAAAAAAATTTTTTTTTTCAAAAACCCCAAAAGGGGGGGGGTTTTTAAATTTTTCCCAAAAACCCCGGGGGGGGGGGGAAAAATTTTTTTGGGGGAAAAAAAAAAAAGGGGGTTGGGTTTTTTCCCCATTTTTTTAAAAACCCCCCCAAAAAAAAAAACCCCGGAAAAACAAATTTTTTAAAAACCCCCCGGGGGGAAGGGGGGAAAAAAAAAAAAACCCCCCCTTTTTTTCCCCAAAAGGGGGGGGTTTTAAAACGGGGTTAAAAATTTGGGAAAAAAAAACCCGGAAAGGTTTTAAAAAAATTAAAACCCGGGGGGGGGGGGCCCCCCCGGACCCCCCCCGGGGGGGGGGGGGGGTTTTTTTTTGGGGGGAAAAAAAAATTTTTTGGGGGGCCCCCCGGGAAAAACCCCTTTTTTTTAAAAAATTTTTTTCCCCGGGGGAAAAAAAAAAAAAGGGCCCCCCCCCCCCCCCGACCCCGGGCCCCCCCCGGGGAAACCCCAAAAAACCCCCAAAAAGGGCCAAAAAAGGGCCCCCCCCCCCCCCCCCTTTTTTTTTGGGGGGGGGGGGTTTCCCTTTCCAGGGAAACCCCAACCGGCCCGGGGGGGAAAAAAACCCCCCCCCCCCCCCCTTTAGGGGGGGGCCAAAGGGGGGGCCCCCAAAAAAGGGGGGGGAAAAAAGGGGGTTTTTGGGCGGCCCCCAAAATGGGGAAAGGGGGGGGGAAAAATTTTGGCCCCTTTTGGGGGGCCCTTAGGGGGCCCGGGGGTGGCCCCAAACGGGGGGGGCCCCCCAAAAAGGGAAGGAACCCCCTTTCCCGGGGGGGAAAAAACCCAAAATTGGGGGGGCCCCCCCCCCCCCGGGGGGGGGAAAAGGGGGGGGGGCCCCAAAAAAGGGGGGAAAAGGGTTAAATTTTTTTTTTTTCCCCCCCCCAAAAAAAGGGGGGGGGTTTTTTAAAAAAAAGGGGGGGTTTTTTTTTTTTAAAAAAAAATTTTTGGGGGGGGGGTTTTCCCTTTTTTAAAAAATTTTTTTTTAAAAAAATTTGGGGGGGGGGAAAAAAAAAAACCCCCCCCGGGTTTTTTAATTTTTCCCTTTTTTTTTGGGTTGGGCCCAAGGGGGGGGGTTTTTAAAAGGGGGGGGGGGGGCCCTTTTTTTAAAAAACCCCCCTTTTTTTTTTTGGGTTAACCCCGGGCCAGTCCCCCCGGGAAAATTTTGGGGGGTTTTTTTTTTCCCCCCGGGAAAAAGGGGGCCCCAAAAACCCCTTTTAAAAAAAACCCCAAGGGCCCGGGGGGCCCCCCGGGCCTTTTTTTTTTGGGGAAAATTTTTTTTTGGGGGGTTTGTTTGGGGGGGTTTTTTTTTTTTTTTTAAAAAAAAAGGGGGGTTTTTGCAGCCTGGTGGGGGGCGGTCTCTTAAATTTTAGGAGCTTGTTGGCTCCTAGGCCTTATGGAAGGGGTAGGTGGGGGGGGAAGAAAGCCTTTTTAAACTGGGGGCCAGGCCTTAATTTAGAAGGGGGCTCTAATTTTTTTTTTTAAAGGAATTCTATTAGTGCTTTTAACCCAAAACTCCCCGGAGCTTTACGTTTCCTTTGAAGGGGTGAGCAAAATCTCTTTTGCCACAACGGGTTTGCAAAGAGGGAATGGCTTCCATTTTATTTCGGCAAGCAAAAATCCTGGAGGGACCCTGGAGTCAGTTCTTAAACTTTTG
Source organism: Pezoporus occidentalis (assembly GCF_034315485.1). Lineage (NCBI taxonomy): Eukaryota > Metazoa > Chordata > Aves > Psittaciformes > Psittacidae > Pezoporus > Pezoporus occidentalis. The sequence continues at coordinate 1,034 of NW_026913781.1, read as the reverse complement.
TTTAAGTTTGGTTGCGGGTGGATCTTTTGAAAGGCTATCCTTGGGGGGGCCCTTTCCACCCGGGATTTAAATTCCCCCTGGGGGAAGGCCTAAAATACGGGGGCCCACCATCTGCCAACCCCACTCTGGGCAGCCAAAACCCTTCCCCCCCTGCCCCTGGTCAGGTTTTCCTGGCCTCTAAGGGCCTCCCCCCCAACCACCCCTGGGGCTAAAAGACCCTGTTTAAGGCCCTCCTGCCTTCCCCCCAGGGCGGCACACCCTTTGAAAAAGGGGGTCATTTAGGGGGTCTTGCCCTTAGGGGCCTTGTTGATAGGGGGTTTTCCCTTTTTGGTTTATTAAATTTAAAGCAAAAGAAAACCCAGGAAGTTCAAATTTCTGGGTTTCCAACAGAAGGCCAGGCGGGTGGCGTATAGGCAGGCTCAAAACCCGTTGCCCCTTTGGGGAAAGACCAGCGTGGTATAACCCCCTTCCTAATAAGGGGTCCTTGTTTTTCTTTACCCAACCAATTACCTTTCCCAATTTTAAATAAAATGTTAAAAGGGTTTTAGGCCAAAAAAGGCAAAGAGGTGGCTTCCTGTTAAGAGAAAGGTTTGATTAAAGTTTTAAGAGGCTAGTCTGGGGCTTTGGGACGGACCCTTTGGGGTGGGGAAATGCCCTCAGGGGCGGGGAGAAAGAGGGGTTTCAAGGTAGATGAGCTGGCCCAAAAGGGAAGGACCCGGGGGCTCCCCCCTGAAGGGGGCCCCCAATCCCCGCCTAAAATAAAAAAAAAAAAAAGGGATAGCCCGGTTAAAAAATTTTAGGGGAAAATGGGGGGGGTTTAAAAAGCCGGGGAAGAAAAAATCCCCGGGTTTTTTTCCCCTTTTCCAAAAAACCCCTAATTAGGGAAGGGCCCCCCAGTTCCCAAAAAGGTTTTCCCCGGTTTTTTAAAAGGATGAATCCTTTTAAAAAAGGAATTTTTCCCCTTTTTAAAGGGGCCCGGAAATTTAAAAGGGGTTTTTTGGGGCCCCGGGATTAAAAAAAATTTTATAATTTTG
>NW_026913780.1:0-11121 GCF_034315485.1 Pezoporus occidentalis | reverse complement strand
GGAAGCAACCACAGGATGGCTGGAAACATACGCTGTGCCCCATGCCACTGCCCGGAACACTATCCTGGGCCTTGAGAAACAGATTTTGTGGCGACACGGCACCCCAGAGAGAATTGAGTCAGACAATGGGACTCATTTCCGGAATAACCTTATAGATATTTGGGCCAAAGAGCATGGCATTGAGTGGGTATATCACATCCCCTGCCATGCACCAGCCTCTGGGAAAATGGAACGGTACAATGGGCTGTTAAAAACTACACTGAGAGCAATGGGTGGGGGAACTTTCAAGCATTGGGATACACATTTACCAAAGGCCACCTGGTTGGTCAACACCAGAGGATCTGCCAACAGGGCTGGCCCAGCCCAGTCAGAACTGTTACATATTGTAGAGGGGAACAAAGTTCCCGTGGTGCATATGAAGAATTTGCTGGGGAAGACAGTCTGGGTAATTCCTGCTTCAGGTAAAGGCAAACCCACTGGTGGGATTGCTTTTGCTCAGGGACCTGGATATACTTGGTGGGTAATGCGGGAAGATGGGGAAGTCCGATGTATACCTCAAGGGGATTTGATTTTAGGGGAAAACAGCCAGTGAACTCAATTGTATGCTGTTGCGTGCTGTGTAATGCTTTTATAGCCCATCAACTAGATGTCTCCAGGTCACCAGCGACTGGCCCTGACTTCCCTCCAGCCATCATCCCAACAGAGAATGAACTTTGAACATCATGGACCGAATGGACTCGGCAGCATTATAGGGATTGGTCCATGCACTAAGAAAATGATTTTTTCCTCTTGGTCTGTATGTATATGGATGTATATATGTGGGAGAGCGATGGTGTATTGAAAATGTGGGATCTGAGCATGACGTGAATGGTATGGAATAAGGGGTGGATAATGTCCTGGGTTCCGCAGTAGCAGTCATGTTTTTCCTTTGTGTTAACTGGTGCAGTGCTGTGTTTTGACTTCCAGCTTGAGAACAGTGTTGGTGAAGCCGATGTTTTCGGTTGTTGCTAAGTGATGTTTACCCTGACCAAGGACTTTGTGAGGCTCATGCTCTGCCAGGGAGGAGGGGAAGCTGTGAGGAAGCAGAGACGGGGCGCCTGACCCGGGCTAGCCAGGGAGGTATTCCATACCACAGCACGTCATGCCCGGGGTGAGGGGTAACTGGGAGTTATCCGGAAGGACAGGGGCTTCCGGGTGGAACTTGCTTTCTTGGCTGGTGGTATCGTATTCTCTTCCCTTGTTATTTTCCCTTATCATTGTTTTAGCTGATAGTAGCGGTGGTGATTTGTTGCTGGACTGTTCTTGTCTCAACCCGTAGGAGTTGCACTCTCTCGATCCTCCTCCCCGTTCCTCCGGGAGCGGGGAAGGGGAGAGCCCCAGTGCGGGGGGGGAGACGGACACGGACCTCGATTGTTGTCAGCTCGGCACCACTCACTGGGAGTGAGTGAACAAGTTACCTGACTGGGTTTAAACCACGACAGTTCTTTTTGGCGCCCAACGTGGGGCACGAGGGGTTGAGATAAGAACAGATCTGACTGGATTGATAGTCACTCGTCACAATGCTGATTTATTGGCTCTCAAGGTTGTTCCTCTTGATCTCACAGTTTCAGTATATCATATCTTACGTCCATCCGGTATTTGCTGTATTAGTGTTTTTCAAGTGTGGGGCTTGGGCTAAGTTTTTTGTCCCATTGTACTTTATGGTAATGACTTGTAATACAATAGAATCATTGATCATGAAACTGATCTGGCTTATGTTCCCAGTGTGGTCACCACCTTTATACTTTGGGAGGTATATGATGGAGGTGCTTAGCAATTACACATCTTTTTTCTCCTTCTCAGGTGCTCAACCTGGGAAGGAGACATCCTTTTACCCTCCCAGTCGTCCCCCCAGACCATTTACATTTGAGAGTTTTGAAGTTTTTGAATGGCCTTTTAATGCTGTTGAGACTTGTTTGCTGATGGTGATGGGAATCACCATGCTAACACGCATACAGAGTGTGTTTTGCCCACTGCTGATTTCAAGAGTTAAGCAGAGTCAGGTTTGGGTCTTGTCTGGGGTCAAACGACGATGTAGGAGGACCGAGAGATTTTCCCTGAGGCTGACAGTCATGAGTGGCAGGGTGTGTGGGATAGTATGGGCAAGTATCTGGGTCAGTGGGCCCCTCCAGTACTTTGGAATTTCACTACCGAACAACTGCAAAATCCAGAAGAATTAGTAAAACACTTAAATGAGGTGTGTGGTCATTCTGGCCATACCTGAGATGGACAAATCATGGCAACGTGCTGGGGTTTGGCCTATGCTTCCAGGGCCTTGTTCAACACTATCCAGCACCTTCAAAAGGAAAAGAATGTCGGCGGATCTGAGGGCAAAGCAACAGTCAGCACAGCTACTTCAGCTCCAGGCACAGCAGCTTCGCCACCCCCAGCGACAGGTACAGTCACTGCTCAAACTTTGGCTGCAATGAACAGCGCAGCTCCCCCAGTGGCAAGTACAGCAGCTGCTCAAACTTCGACAGCAACAGACAGCGCGGTTACCCCAGCTCCAAGCACAGCAGCCACACCACCCCCAGCAACAAGTACAGTTGCTACTCAAACCACAGTGATAATCACTGCAGCCAAACCAGGGAACCAATTCGTACCAATATCGGTTGCCCCTGTACACAAGAGAACAAGCAAAAAAGAGGCAAGAAGGGTGAAGCGAGATGAAGAAACAATGAATTCACCACCCGGTCTAGCATCTGATCAGGAGTCATCATCACATGACAAAGAAGAAGAAGAAGAAGGATGGGGCAGATAGAACAGAAAACCAAGCTATGAAAATATGGGGAAGAAAGAAAGAGAGGAATGTAGATGGCTTTAGATGTCTTCAATGTCAACCTGTTTTTCTGCTGGAAGGCACCAGACTGACAGTCCAGGAGATGCACTGGAGGAGGGAAGAAAAGGATTTCTGTGTGGTTTTGAATGTCTTTCTTCCCCATTGGGTACTGGGCTAAACCGAAGGCTTGTGAAGTGGGAAAATCAATATAACAGAGGGAGAAATAACCCTCAACCTAATTTAGAAAAGAAGAATAATATAATTCAAAGATTATTGAAAAGAACTACATGAATCCAGAAAGAGGCACTGAGAATACCTGGGTGTGCTTGTGCAGGGTGAATAATGCAGGTTGAGGTCCCAGAAGCGGACAACTGAGTATAGCACTTGCTCCATCAGCTTCACCAAGGGACCCAGGCCAGCAGCACCTTGGGTGTTCAGGGGAGAGGAAGACCCCTGATCCTCCCTCCCAACAGCACTCAGGCTCTTTACACCCCTACTTAAATTCGCAGCAGAGCAGAGGCTCAGATATGACTCGTCCCCATTTAGCACAAAGGCTTTGTTCACCAACAGATTGTCAGAGCTTTATTTCTGAGAATTGCAGCCTGATTTGTGTTGGAAGGGACCTTAAAGGTCATCCAGCTCCAACCCCTGCCACAGGCAGGGACACCTTCCACTAGAGCAGCTTGCTCCAAGCCCCTGTGTCCAACCTGGCCTTGAACACTGCCAGGGATGGGGCAGCCACAGCTTCTCTGGGCACCCTGTGCCAGCACCTCAGCACCCTCAGAGGGAAGAGCTTCTGCCTAAGAGCTCATCTCAGTCTCCCCTCTGGCAGGTTCAAGCCATTCCCCTTGGCCTGTCCCTACAGGACCTTGGCCAAAGCCCTCCTGCAGGTTTCTTGTAGTCCCCTTCAGGCACTGGAAGCGGCTCTGTGGACTCTAAGCAGCTTCTCTTCTCCAGGCTGCACAGCCCCAATGTTCTCAGCTTGGCCCCATATGGGAGGTGCTCCAGCCCCTGAGCATCCTTGTTGAATCTCTGGACTTGCTCCAGCAGCTCCATGTCCTCCTTGTGGTGGGGACACCAGAGCTGTATCAAATCCTCTTGACCTTCCACCAGTTCATCATTGAGGAAATGCTTATAAAGCAGGCAATGGAGACAGTGGTCAGTGCCTTACCTCAAGCCTGAACCTCCCTTTTGTGGGCTCTACTTTCATTTAGCACAATTTAGACACAAAACACATGGTGCTCTCTCAGTCCTGCTATTAAATACCTGATACTTATTTGGATGAATTACTGAAGGCTCAGGCCTCGCTTAAAACAACCTGAAGCTGTTTGAAGAGAACCATTCGTTGTGCTGGTTCTCCATACCCTGCTCTTGCTGTAATAATGACCAGTAGTGAGCTATAATGACCAATAATGGCCAGTAATGCTCAATTCCATAATCACAGATTCCACATATTCCTTCCTTACCTCCACAGTACTGTAGCGCTCCAAATGTGCTTTCAAACCCTGCATAGATGTGGCAGCAGCTTTCGCTCCCACAGCTTCCTCAGAGCCCCCTTCACCTCCTTGTTCCTCAGGCTATAGATGAGGGGGTTAAGGGTTGGGGTGAGGATGGAGTAACACAGCGACACCAGCTTTGCCTGATCCCATGAGGATGCCTCATGAGGCTGGACATAGGCGAGGATCGCGGGTGCGTAGAAGATGGTGATGGCAGCCAAGTGGGAGGCGCAGGTAGAGAAGACCTTCAGCCTCCTCGTGGCCAAAGGGATCTGCAGGACGGTGTGGAGGATGTAGGTGTAGGACACCAGGATCATCAGGAGAGAGACCATGGCAATAAACACAGTGTTGTAAACCTGCAAGACCTCATTTGTGCTTGTGTCTGAGCAGGAGAGCTGCAGGAGGGTGGGCAGCTCACAGAAGAAGTGGTTGATGCTCCTGGCCTGACAGAAGGACAATCTCCCTGCCAGTGTGATGTGCACCAGGGAGGTGAGGAACCCGATGCTGTACACCAGCACCATCATGCCATAGCAACGCGCCCTGGTCATGGTAGTGGTGTAGAGCAGGGGCTTGCACACAGCCGTGTATCGGTCGTAAGCCATTACCCCAAGCAGGAAGCACTCACAGACAGCCAGAGCCATGAAAATATACATCTGGGCAAAGCAACCCCAAAAGGAGATGTGGCTTCTCCCCAGCAGGAAGGTCTCCAGAGCTTTTGGGATGATAGCAGAGGAAAGGCAAACATCCATGCAAGATAAGTGGCTCAGGAAGAAGTACATGGGGATGTGGAGGTGGGGATCAGTGTTGATCAGCAGGATCATCGTCAGGTTCCCCAGCACCATGAAAACATAGAGGGATAAGAAGACTGTGAAGATGGTGGTTTGTAGCACTGGGGCATCAGAGAAACCCAAGAGGATGAAGCTGGAGAGAACTGTGAGGTTTCCTGTATCTGTCATTTCAACAAGTTGATGGATTTGGATTGAAAGGAATCAGTGAAATACACCCCTAGAAGAGAAATAATGTGGAAGTTTAGTTGGAGTTTAATCCATAAAGTAAATGCAACAGAAAATGGTGTATTTCTAATGCTGTATTTCTGTCTGTAGCTCAAGATCTGAAGTCAAAGAAGTGAAGGAGCTCATTACACAACCTGAAATTAAAAGAGAATAATTCTACCATGATTGATATACACATCACTAATGGAACACTGAAAAACATCATGTCTATCCAAACGTAATACAATAAAATCGAAGAAGTACATCTCAAAATGTGGAAATCAGAAAACATTTTGAATCTTCTTCTCTGATTTCTGGGAATTTTAAGGATTTTTTTCTCTCTTTTTTGTATTTTTCAGAGTGGATCAGTGCTCTTCCGTAGATTCATTACTTGTGCTGCATCCTTTTCATCACAACACAAAGCCATGTACTTGAAATTTGTTTTACATTCTAAGTTTATCTGCTTTTGAAGAACCCCCACCCTGCATAATGTTAAGGGAAAGCAGTAGACTTGGCTGCAGCAGAGCTTTGCTGTCATTGCAGTGAGCTGCCTATGACCAACCCAAATATGCACTTAAGGGTGTAAAATATATCATACATAAACCAAAATTTTAAAGCTTTAGCTTGGATATTCTCATCTCCACCATTCAATTCCTCGGCAGATGAATTATTTAATGGAATATCAATCTATGAACGGCTACATCACTGCAAAAATACCCCTAAATCTGTTGTAGTTGGGGTGAGGAACATGGGTTTTTCAACCAAACCCACCCTGTATTAGGGCACTTTTATTCACACCACAGACTATCATAGAATGCTTTGGGTCGAAGGGACCTTAAAACTCATCCAGTCCCAACCTCCTGCCGAGAGCCCCCACGCTGCATAAGGTTAAGGGAATGCAGTGTTCTTGGCTCTAGCAGAACTTTGCTGTCATTGCTGTGAGCTTCCTATGACCAACCCAAATATCTACCTAAGGGTGTAAAATACAAAATATACCATATATAAACCAAAATTTTAAGGCTTTAGCTTGGATATTCTCATGCTAAAATATCTCTAAATCAGTTGTAGATGGGGTCAGGAAGGTTGCTGTTTTTGAAGCAAACCTACCCCATACTAGGGCACTTTTATTCACACCATGGGCTATCATAGAATGGTTTGGGTTGAAGGGAAATTAAAGCTCACCCAGCTCCAACCCACTGCCACTGGCAGGCACACCTTCCACTAGAGCAGCTTGCTCCAAGCCCCTGTGTCCAACCTGGCCTTGAACACTGCCAGGGATGGGGCAGGCACAGCTTCCCTGGGCACCCTGTGCCAGCGCCTCAGCACCCTCACAGGGAAGAACTTCTTCCTTATCTCCAACCTGAATTTCCCTGTTTCAGTTTAAACCCATCACCCCTTGCCCTATCAATACAGTCCCTGAAGAAGAGTGAAATTTAGCATGCCATCAAGCATGAGAGGCAGCATGACCAGGGTCAAACTGGACCCACCACCCATCAAACCCTTTTGTACCTGCTTGGTTAAAGAGGAAGGTGGTGGTGGATGCAGTGCCTGCAGCTCCTCCTGGAGACCATGCGATGGGTTGAAGGAGAGATGCCTGGGAGCAGGATGCTCCAGGCTGGCTGGTGGAGGGGTTTTATCTCACAGGAGGCATTAGCTCAGAGGCTTGTGTTGTGCAAACTGTTCTCCCAAAGGACCCTCCTCCATCGGATAATTAGTTTGACTTGATCAGCAAAACAACCTCTCAATTCCTCTCTCCCCAAACTCCTTCTGGCTGCATCAACACCTCCAAGACCAGTTCTCCTGCAGAGACCTACCCAGGAAGACAGGCCCAGGACAGTTTGCTTTGTATTTCCCCATCTATCACATACCTCTTCCTTTCAGTGTTTCCCTGAGGAAGCCCTTTACATCCACAGAGATCATCTAATATTGCATTGAAGGGAGCTGAAAACAAGCACAACAAAGCATCCTCTCTGTGGATGGTTTGAGGTGCTCATGGGGATTAGTTTCCAAAAGGCAGCTTTATTTCCATACACTTGACTAGTGATTGTACAACACTTTGGTCAAAAGCATTGGCTCAAAACGTGGCTGCTTTGAGGATATAGCAGGATGAAGTCAGATTTCCCAGCCTTCACCTGAAGAATCCTGAGTGCGGGTGTGTCCTGAATGCTTCTCCTACATGAAGAGATGTTATAAAACTCTTAGTAGAAATATTAACTGATAACCTTGTCCCAGAGATTTAGAAAACACAAAGGATGGGGCAATCAGGGGAGAAAATTGAGCTATGGAAGTGTGGGAAAGGAAGGAGAAGTACACAGGTGGCTTTAGATGTTTTCAATGTCAAACCGTTTTTCTGCTGGAAGGCACCAGACTGACAGTCCAGGAGATGCACTGGAGGAGGGTAGAAAAGGATTTCTGAGTGGTTTTGAATGTCTTTCTTCCCCATTGAGTACTGGGCTAAACCGAAGTCTTGTGAAGTGGGAAAATCAATATAACAGGGGGAGAAATAACCCTCAATCAAATTTAGAAAAGAAGAATAATATAATTCAAAGATTATTAAAAAGAACTACATGAAGGCAAAAAAGAGGCACTAAGAATACCTGGGTGCGCTTATGTAGGGTGAATAATGCAGCTTGAAGTCCCAGATGCAGATGGCTGGGTATTGCACTCGCTCCATCCGCTTCGTCAGGGGACCCAGGCCAGCAGCACCTTGGGTGTTCAGGGGAGAGGAAGACCCCTGATCCTCCCTCTCACCTGCACTCAGGCTCTTTTCACACAAAGCCCTACTTATTTCCCAATTTGACTTCAAGAGAACAGAGGCTTTATTTCTTAGAAGTGCAGCCTGGTTTGTGTTGGAAGGGACTCGCCCCCCATTTAGCACAAGGGCTTTGTGTGACCTGGCCTTGAACCCCAGGGAAGAGCTTCTGCCTAAGAGCTCATCTCAGTCTCCCCTCTGGCAGGTTAAAGCCATTCCCCTTGGCCTGTCCCTACAGGCCCTTGGCCAAAGCTCTCCTTCAGGTTTGTTGTATGCCTCTTCAGACACTGGAAGCTGCTCTGAGGTCTCCACACAGCTTCTCTTCTCCAGGCTGCAGAGACCCAATGTTCTCAGCTTGGCTCCATACAGGAGCTGCTCCAGCCCCTGAGCATCCTTGTTGCATCTCTGGACTTGCTCCAGCAGCTCCATGTCCTCCTTGTGTTGGGGACACAACACCTGTATCAAATCCTCTTGACCTTCCCGCAGTTCATCATTGAGGAAATGCTTAGAAAGTAGGCAATGGAGACAGTGGTCACAATTTAAACACAAAATACAATGGTGCTGTCTCAGGCCTGCTATTAAATACCTGATACTTATTTGGATGAATTATTGAAGGCTCAGGTCACGATTGAAACCACCTGAACCTGTTTGAAGAGAACCATTCGTTGTGCTGGTTCTCTATAACCTGCACTTGCTGTATGATCTCCTTATCTGTAATAATGACCAGCAGTGAGCAATAATGACCAATAATGGCCAGTAATGCTCAATTCCATAATCACAGATTCCACATATTCCTTCCTTACCTCCACAGTAGTGAAGGGCTCCAAATGTGCTTTCAAACCCTGCATAGATGTGGCAGCAGCTTTCGCTCCCACAGCCTCCTCAGAGCCCCCTTCACCTCCTTGTTCCTCAGGCTGTAAATGAGGGGGTTGAGGGTTGGGGTGAGGATGCAGTAACACACCGACACCAGCTTTGCCTGATCCCATGAGGATGCCTCATGAGGTTGGACATAGGTGAGGATCACGGGTGCGTAGAAGATGGTGATGGCAGCCAAGTGGGAGGCGCAGGTAGAGAAGACCTTCAGCCTCCTCGTGGCCAAAGGGAACTGCAGGATGGTGTGGAGGATGTAGGTGTAGGACACCAGGATCATCAGGAGAGAGACCATGGCAATAAACACAGTGCTGTACACCTGCAAGACCTCATTTGTGCTTGTGTCCGAGCAGGAGAGCTGCAGGAGGGTGGGCAGCTCACAGAAGAAGTGGTTGATGCTCCTGGCCTGACAGAAGGACAACCTCCCTGCCAGTGTGATGTGCACCAGGGAGGTGAGGAACCCGATGGTGTACACCAGCACCATCATGCCATAGCAACGCGCCCTGGTCATGGTAGTGGTGTAAAGCAGGGGCTTGCACACAGGATCCCTTTGGCCACAGGCTGAAGGTCTTCTCTGTGCCTCCCACTTGCTGCCACCATCTTGCTATCACCCGCGATCCCTGATCCCCAGCCTCATGAGGCATCCTCATGGGATCAGGCAAAGCTGGTGTCGCTGTGTTACTGCATCCTCACCCCGACCCTCAACCCCCTAATCTACAGCCTGAGGAACAAGGAGGTGAAGGGGACTCTGAGGAGGCTGTGGGAGCAAAAGCTGCTGCCACATCTATGCAGGGTTTGAAAGCACATTTGGAGCTCTTCTACAGTCTGTGAAGGTAAGGAAAAGAGATATGTGGAATCTGTGATTATGGAATTGAGACATTACTGGCCATTATTGGTCATTATAGCTCACTCTGTTCAGTATTACAGGAAGTGCAGGGTATGGAGAACCAGCACAACGAATGGTTCTCTTTCAAACAGCTTCAGGTTGTTTTAAAGCGAGGCCTGAGCCTTCAGTAATTCATCCAAATAAGTATCAGGTAATTGATTACTACAGGCCTGAGACAGCACCATGTGTTTTGTGTCTAAATTTGCTAAATGAAAGTAGAGCCCACAAATGGAGGTCAGGCTTAGGTGAGGCACTGACCACTGTCTCCATTGCCTGCTTATAAGCATTTCCTCAATATGAACTGGTGGAAGGTCGAGAGGATTTGATACAGCTCTGCATGTCCACCACAAGGAAGACGTGGAGCTGCTCAGCAAGTCCTGAAGACAAGAAGGATGCTCAGAGGCTGGAGCCTCCATATGGGGCCAAGCTGAGAACGTAGGGGCTCTGCAGCCTGGAGAAGAGAAGCTGCTTCAAGTCCACAGAGCCGCTTCCCATATTTGAAGGGGACTACAGAAAACTGAAGGAGGTATTTGGCCAAGGTCCTGTAGGGACAAGCCAAGGGGAATGGCTTGAACCTGCCAGGGGAAGCTTGAGATGAGCTCTTAGGCAGAAGCTCTTCCCTGTGAGGGTGCTGAGGCACTGGCACAGGGATACCAGAGAAGCTGTGGGTGCCCCATCCTGGCAGTGTTCAAGGCCAGGTTGGACACAGGGGCTTTGGAGCAAGCTGTATCTGGAAGGGGTCCCTGCCTGTGGCAGGGGTTGCTGGAGGAGCTTTAAGGTCCCTTCCAACACAAACCAGGCTGGGATTCTAAGAAATAAAGCTCTGACAATCTGTTGGTCAACAAAAACTTCCTTTGTGCTAAATGAGCAAAGTAATATCTAAGCCTCTGCTGTTGCTGCGAATTTAAGTAGGGGTGTAAAGACATAGAGTGCTCAAGGAAAAGGAGTAGGGGTCTTCCTCTCCCCCTGAACAGCCAAGGTGCTGCTTGCCTGGGTATCCTGACAAAGCTGATGGAGCAAGTGCGGTACTCAGTTGTCCACTTCTAGAATCTCAAGCTGCATTATTCACCCTGCACAAGCACACCCAGTTTTTTTCAGTCCCTATTTTCTGGATTCATGTGGTTTCTTTCAATAATCTTTGAATTATATTACTTCTTTCAAAATTAGGGTTATTTTCCTTGTATAGATCCCCTTTCACAACCCTTATTTCCCATCCCCCATGGATGTCAAACTTTTCAAAACTTTCCCCTCTTTTTGGGGATTCGGATAAAGTCTTTTCCCAAAAATTATTGAAAAACCCTAGTTTC
>NW_026913779.1:0-14528 GCF_034315485.1 Pezoporus occidentalis | reverse complement strand
AGAGTGCAGGCTTCAAGAGGTTTCATTCAAACTCTCTTTCAGGTATGAAAGTGAGCAGTGAAAGCAATGATGGAGGCACCGTTGCAAAGCTGACTTTGTGCTGAAGAATGCCAGCACCAGCTTTTCATCCTGGCTCTTCTGCTGTGGGAGCAGAGGCCAAAAGTTCATGCTCTACTCAGAGTGCTGCTGGGCAGCAAAGTGCAGGCTTCCGAGAGGTTTCATTGAAACTCTCAGGTATGAAAGTGAGCAGTGACAGCAATGATGGAGGCACTGTTGTAAAGCTGACTGTGTGCTGAAGAATCCGAGTGCCAGCTTTCCCTCCTGGCTCTTCTACTGTGGGAGCAGAACCCAAACATTGGTGCTCTACTCACTATGCTGCTGGGCAGCCGAGAGCAGGCTCTGGAGAGCTTGCATTCAAATGCACTTTTAGGTTTGAAAGCTAGGAGAGACAGCACAGATGGTGACTCCGTTGCAAAGCTGACTGTGTGCTGAAGATTCCCAGCCCCAGCTTTCAATCCTGGCTCTTCGGCTGGGAGAACAGAGGCCAAAAGTTCGTGCTCTACTCAGTGTGCTGCTGGGCAGCAGACAGCAAGCTCCTGAGAGGTAGCATTCAAATGCAAACTCACGTAGGAAAGTGAGCCCTGAGAGTAAGGATGGACATAGTGTTGCAAAGCTGACTCTGTTCTGAAGATCACTAGCACCACCTTTCCCTCCTGCCTCTTCGGCTGTGAGAACAGAAGCCAAACCTTCTGCATCTACGCCCTGCGTTGCTGGGCAGCAGAGTGCAGGCTTCGGAGAGGTTTCATTCAAACTCTCTTTCAGGTCTGAAAGTGAGCAGTGAAAGCAATGATGGAGGCACCGTTGCAAAGCTGACTTTGTGCTGAAGAATGCCAGCACCAGCTTTCCCTCCCGGCTCTTCTGCTGTGGGAGCAGAGGCCAAAAGTTCATGCTCTACTCACTGTGCTGCTGCGCAGGCGAGAGCAGGCTCTGGAGCGAATGCATTCAGAGGTTTTTCATGTTGAAAGTGGGCAGTGACACCAGCAATGGAGGCACCTTTGCAAAGCTGACTGTGCGCTGAAGATTAGTAGCACAAGCTTTCACTCCTGGCTCTTCGGCTGTGTGAGCAGAGGCCAAACGTTTGTGCTCTACTCACTGTGCTGCTGGGCAGCTTAGACACCATCCGGAGAGGTACGACTCAAATGAACTTTTAGCTATGAAACCGAGGAGCCACAGCACTGCTGGTGACAAAGTTGCAAAGCTGACTATGTGCTGAAGATTGCCAGAAGCAGCTTTCTCTCCTGGCTCTTCTGCTGTGGGAGCAGAGGCCAGACGTTCATGATCTCCTCAGAGTGCTGCTGGGCAGCAGAGGGCAGGCTTCCGAGAGGATTCATTCAAACTCTCTTTCAGGTATGAAAGTGAGCAGAGACAGCAATGATGGAAGCAGCGTTGTAAAGCTGACTGTGTGCTGAAGAATCCCAGCACCAGCTTTCCCTTTTTTCTCTTCTAATGTGGGAGCAGAGGCCAAACGTTCGTGCTCTACTCACTGTGCTGCTGGGCAGCTGAGAGTGACCTCCAGTTTTTATTCAAATTGTCTTTTAGGCATTAAACCGAGGAGAAACTGCAATGATGGAGGCACCGTTGCAAAGCTGGGTGCTGAAGAGGCCCAGCACCAGCTTTTTTCATTCGTCTTCGGCTGTGGGAACAGAGGGCAAACGTTCGTGCCCTCCTCGCTGTGCTCCTGGGTCCCCTAGAGCAAGCTCCGGAGAGGTACAATTCAAATAGACTTTTACGTATGAAAGTGAGCAGTGAACAGGCATGATGCTGACACCCTTGTAAAGCTGACTGTGTGCTGAAGAGGCCCAGCACGATCTTTCCCTCCTGGCTCTTCTACTGTGGGAGCAGAACCCAAACGTTGGTGCTCTACTCACTATGCTGCTGGGCAGCCGAGAGCAGGCTCTGGAGATCGTGCATTCAAATGCACTTTTAGGTTTGAAAGCTCAGAGAGCACAGATGGTGACTCCGTTGCAAAGCTGACTGTGCTGAAGATTCCCAGCCCCAGCTTTCCCTCCTGGCTCTTCGGCAGTGAGAACAGAGGCCAAAAGTTCGTGCTCTACTCAGTGTGCCGCTGGGCAGCAGACAGCAAGCTCCTGAGAGGTAGCATTCAAATGCAAACTCACGTAGGAAAGTGAGCCCTGAGAGTAAGGATGGACATAGTGTTGCAAAGCTGACTCTGTTCTGAAGATCACTAGCACCACCTTTCCCTCCTGCCTCTTCGGCTGTGAGAACAGAAGCCAAACCTTCTGCATCTACGCCCTGCGTTGCTGGGCAGCAGAGTGCAGGCTTCGAAAAGGTTTCATTCAAACTCTCTTTCAGGTATGAAAGTGAGCAGTGAAAGCAATGATGGAGGCACCGTTGCAAAGCTGACTTTGTGCTGAAGAATGCCAGCACCAGCTTTTCATCCTGGCTCTTCTGCTGTGGGAGCAGAGGCCAAAAGTTCATGCTCTACTCAGAGTGCTGCTGGGCAGCAAAGTGCAGGCTTCCGAGAGGTTTCATTGAAACTCTCAGGTATGAAAGTGAGCAGTGACAGCAATGATGGAGGCACTGTTGTAAAGCTGACTGTGTGCTGAAGAATCCGAGTGCCAGCTTTCCCTCCTGGCTCTTCTACTGTGGGAGCAGAACCCAAACATTGGTGCTCTACTCACTATGCTGCTGGGCAGCCGAGAGCAGGCTCTGGAGAGCTTGCATTCAAATGCACTTTTAGGTTTGAAAGCTAGGAGAGACAGCACAGATGGTGACTCCGTTGCAAAGCTGACTGTGCTGAAGATTCCCAGCCCCAGCTTTCAATCCTGGCTCTTCGGCTGGGAGAACAGAGGCCAAAAGTTCGTGCTCTACTCAGTGTGCTGCTGGGCAGCAGACAGCAAGCTCCTGAGAGGTAGCATTCAAATGCAAACTCACGTAGGAAAGTGAGCCCTGAGAGTAAGGATGGACATAGTGTTGCAAAGCTGACTCTGTTCTGAAGATCACTAGCACCACCTTTCCCTCCTGCCTCTTCGGCTGTGAGAACAGAAGCCAAACCTTCTGCATCTACGCCCTGCGTTGCTGGGCAGCAGAGTGCAGGCTTCGAAGAGGTTTCATTCAAACTCTCTTTCAGGTATGAAAGTGAGCAGTGAAAGCACTGATGGAGGCACCGTTGCAAAGCTGACTGTGTGCTGAAGAATGCCAGCACCAGCTTTTCATCCTGGCTCTTCTGCTGTGGGAGCAGAGGCCAAAAGTTCATGCTCTACTCAGAGTGCTGCTGGGCAGCAAAGTGCAGGCTTCTGAGAGGTTTCATTGAAACTCTCAGGTATGAAAGTGAGCAGTGACAGCAATGATGGAGGCACTGTTGTAAAGCTGACTGTGTGCTGAAGAATCCGAGTGCCAGCTTTCCCTCCTGGCTCTTCTACTGTGGGAGCAGAACCCAAACATTGGTGCTCTACTCACTATGCTGCTGGGCAGCCGAGAGCAGGCTCTGGAGAGCTTGCATTCAAATGCACTTTTAGGTTTGAAAGCTAGGAGAGACAGCACAGATGGTGACTCCGTTGCAAAGCTGACTGTGTGCTGAAGATTCCCAGCCCCAGCTTTCAATTCTGGCTCTTCGGCTGTGAGAACAGAGGCCAAAAGTTCGTGCTCTACTCAGTGTGCTGCTGGGCAGCAGACAGCAAGCTCCTGAGAGGTAGCATTCAAATGCAAACTCACGTAGGAAAGTGAGCCCTGAGAGTAAGGATGGACATAGTGTTGCAAAGCTGACTCTGTTCTGAAGATCATTAGCACCACCTTTCCCTCCTGCCTCTTCGGCTGTGAGAACAGAAGCCAAACCTTCTGCATCTACGCCCTGCGATGCTGGGCAGCAGAGTGCAGGCTTCGGAGAGGTTTCATTCAAACTCTCTTTCAGGTATGAAAGTGAGCAGTGAAAGCAATGATGGAGGCACCGTTGCAAAGCTGACTTTGTGCGGAAGAATGCCAGCACCAGCTTTCCCTTTTTTCTCTTCTAATGTGGGAGCAGAGGCCAAACGTTCGTGCTCTACTCACTGTGCTGCTGGGCAGCTGAGAGTGACCTCCAGTTTTTATTCAAATTGTCTTTTAGGCATTAAACCGAGGAGAAACTGCAATGATGGAGGCACCGTTGCAAAGCTGGGTGCTGAAGAGGCCCAGCACCAGCTTTTTTCATTCGTCTTCGGCTGTGGGAACAGAGGGCAAACGTTCGTGCCCTCCTCGCTGTGCTCCTGGGTCCCCTAGAGCAAGCTCCGGAGAGGTACAATTCAAATAGACTTTTACGTATGAAAGTGAGCAGTGAACAGGCATGATGCTGACACCCTTGTAAAGCTGACTGTGTGCTGAAGAGGCCCAGCACGATCTTTCCCTCCTGGCTCTTCTACTGTGGGAGCAGAACCCAAACGTTGGTGCTCTACTCACTATGCTGCTGGGCAGCCGAGAGCAGGCTCTGGAGATCGTGCATTCAAATGCACTTTTAGGTTTGAAAGCTCAGAGAGCACAGATGGTGACTCCGTTGCAAAGCTGACTGTGCTGAAGATTCCCAGCCCCAGCTTTCCCTCCTGGCTCTTCGGCAGTGAGAACAGAGGCCAAAAGTTCGTGCTCTACTCAGTGTGCTGCTGGGCAGCAGACAGCAAGCTCCTGAGAGGTAGCATTCAAATGCAAACTCACGTAGGAAAGTGAGCCCTGAGAGTAAGGATGGACATAGTGTTGCAAAGCTGACTCTGTTCTGAAGATCACTAGCACCACCTTTCCCTCCTGCCTCTTCGGCTGTGAGAACAGAAGCCAAACCTTCTGCATCTACGCCCTGCGTTGCTGGGCAGCAGAGTGCAGGCTTCGAAAAGGTTTCATTCAAACTCTCTTTCAGGTATGAAAGTGAGCAGTGAAAGCAATGATGGAGGCACCGTTGCAAAGCTGACTTTGTGCTGAAGAATGCCAGCACCAGCTTTTCATCCTGGCTCTTCTGCTGTGGGAGCAGAGGCCAAAAGTTCATGCTCTACTCAGAGTGCTGCTGGGCAGCAAAGTGCAGGCTTCCGAGAGGTTTCATTGAAACTCTCAGGTATGAAAGTGAGCAGTGACAGCAATGATGGAGGCACTGTTGTAAAGCTGACTGTGTGCTGAAGAATCCGAGTGCCAGCTTTCCCTCCTGGCTCTTCTACTGTGGGAGCAGAACCCAAACATTGGTGCTCTACTCACTATGCTGCTGGGCAGCCGAGAGCAGGCTCTGGAGAGCTTGCATTCAAATGCACTTTTAGGTTTGAAAGCTAGGAGAGACAGCACAGATGGTGACTCCGTTGCAAAGCTGACTGTGTGCTGAAGATTCCCAGCCCCAGCTTTCAATCCTGGCTCTTCGGCTGGGAGAACAGAGGCCAAAAGTTCGTGCTCTACTCAGTGTGCTGCTGGGCAGCAGACAGCAAGCTCCTGAGAGGTAGCATTCAAATGCAAACTCACGTAGGAAAGTGAGCCCTGAGAGTAAGGATGGACATAGTGTTGCAAAGCTGACTCTGTTCTGAAGATCACTAGCACCACCTTTCCCTCCTGCCTCTTCGGCTGTGAGAACAGAAGCCAAACCTTCTGCATCTACGCCCTGCGTTGCTGGGCAGCAGAGTGCAGGCTTCGGAGAGGTTTCATTCAAACTCTCTTTCAGGTCTGAAAGTGAGCAGTGAAAGCAATGATGGAGGCACCGTTGCAAAGCTGACTTTGTGCTGAAGAATGCCAGCACCAGCTTTCCCTCCCGGCTCTTCTGCTGTGGGAGCAGAGGCCAAAAGTTCATGCTCTACTCACTGTGCTGCTGCGCAGGCGAGAGCAGGCTCTGGAGCGAATGCATTCAGAGGTTTTTCATGTTGAAAGTGGGCAGTGACACCAGCAATGGAGGCACCTTTGCAAAGCTGACTGTGCGCTGAAGATTAGTAGCACAAGCTTTCACTCCTGGCTCTTCGGCTGTGTGAGCAGAGGCCAAACGTTTGTGCTCTACTCACTGTGCTGCTGGGCAGCTTAGACACCATCCGGAGAGGTACGACTCAAATGAACTTTTAGCTATGAAACCGAGGAGCCACAGCACTGCTGGTGACAAAGTTGCAAAGCTGACTATGTGCTGAAGATTGCCAGAAGCAGCTTTCTCTCCTGGCTCTTCTGCTGTGGGAGCAGAGGCCAGACGTTCATGATCTCCTCAGAGTGCTGCTGGGCAGCAGAGGGCAGGCTTCCGAGAGGATTCATTCAAACTCTCTTTCAGGTATGAAAGTGAGCAGAGACAGCAATGATGGAAGCAGCGTTGTAAAGCTGACTGTGTGCTGAAGAATCCCAGCACCAGCTTTCCCTTTTTTCTCTTCTAATGTGGGAGCAGAGGCCAAACGTTCGTGCTCTACTCACTGTGCTGCTGGGCAGCTGAGAGTGACCTCCAGTTTTTATTCAAATTGTCTTTTAGGCATTAAACCGAGGAGAAACTGCAATGATGGAGGCACCGTTGCAAAGCTGGGTGCTGAAGAGGCCCAGCACCAGCTTTTTTCATTCGTCTTCGGCTGTGGGAACAGAGGGCAAACGTTCGTGCCCTCCTCGCTGTGCTCCTGGGTCCCCTAGAGCAAGCTCCGGAGAGGTACAATTCAAATAGACTTTTACGTATGAAAGTGAGCAGTGAACAGGCATGATGCTGACACCCTTGTAAAGCTGACTGTGTGCTGAAGAGGCCCAGCACGATCTTTCCCTCCTGGCTCTTCTACTGTGGGAGCAGAACCCAAACGTTGGTGCTCTACTCACTATGCTGCTGGGCAGCCGAGAGCAGGCTCTGGAGATCGTGCATTCAAATGCACTTTTAGGTTTGAAAGCTCAGAGAGCACAGATGGTGACTCCGTTGCAAAGCTGACTGTGCTGAAGATTCCCAGCCCCAGCTTTCCCTCCTGGCTCTTCGGCAGTGAGAACAGAGGCCAAAAGTTCGTGCTCTACTCAGTGTGCTGCTGGGCAGCAGACAGCAAGCTCCTGAGAGGTAGCATTCAAATGCAAACTCACGTAGGAAAGTGAGCCCTGAGAGTAAGGATGGACATAGTGTTGCAAAGCTGACTCTGTTCTGAAGATCACTAGCACCACCTTTCCCTCCTGCCTCTTCGGCTGTGAGAACAGAAGCCAAACCTTCTGCATCTACGCCCTGCGTTGCTGGGCAGCAGAGTGCAGGCTTCGAAAAGGTTTCATTCAAACTCTCTTTCAGGTATGAAAGTGAGCAGTGAAAGCAATGATGGAGGCACCGTTGCAAAGCTGACTTTGTGCTGAAGAATGCCAGCACCAGCTTTTCATCCTGGCTCTTCTGCTGTGGGAGCAGAGGCCAAAAGTTCATGCTCTACTCAGAGTGCTGCTGGGCAGCAAAGTGCAGGCTTCCGAGAGGTTTCATTGAAACTCTCAGGTATGAAAGTGAGCAGTGACAGCAATGATGGAGGCACTGTTGTAAAGCTGACTGTGTGCTGAAGAATCCGAGTGCCAGCTTTCCCTCCTGGCTCTTCTACTGTGGGAGCAGAACCCAAACATTGGTGCTCTACTCACTATGCTGCTGGGCAGCCGAGAGCAGGCTCTGGAGAGCTTGCATTCAAATGCACTTTTAGGTTTGAAAGCTAGGAGAGACAGCACAGATGGTGACTCCGTTGCAAAGCTGACTGTGTGCTGAAGATTCCCAGCCCCAGCTTTCAATCCTGGCTCTTCGGCTGGGAGAACAGAGGCCAAAAGTTCGTGCTCTACTCAGTGTGCTGCTGGGCAGCAGACAGCAAGCTCCTGAGAGGTAGCATTCAAATGCAAACTCACGTAGGAAAGTGAGCCCTGAGAGTAAGGATGGACATAGTGTTGCAAAGCTGACTCTGTTCTGAAGATCACTAGCACCACCTTTCCCTCCTGCCTCTTCGGCTGTGAGAACAGAAGCCAAACCTTCTGCATCTACGCCCTGCGTTGCTGGGCAGCAGAGTGCAGGCTTCGAAAAGGTTTCATTCAAACTCTCTTTCAGGTATGAAAGTGAGCAGTGAAAGCAATGATGGAGGCACCGTTGCAAAGCTGACTGTGTGCTGAAGAATGCCAGCACCAGCTTTTCATCCTGGCTCTTCTGCTGTGGGAGCAGAGGCCAAAAGTTCATGCTCTACTCAGAGTGCTGCTGGGCAGCAAAGTGCAGGCTTCCGAGAGGTTTCATTGAAACTCTCAGGTATGAAAGTGAGCAGTGACAGCAATGATGGAGGCACTGTTGTAAAGCTGACTGTGTGCTGAAGAATCCGAGTGCCAGCTTTCCCTCCTGGCTCTTCTACTGTGGGAGCAGAACCCAAACATTGGTGCTCTACTCACTATGCTGCTGGGCAGCCGAGAGCAGGCTCTGGAGAGCTTGCATTCAAATGCACTTTTAGGTTTGAAAGCTAGGAGAGACAGCACAGATGGTGACTCCGTTGCAAAGCTGACTGTGTGCTGAAGATTCCCAGCCCCAGCTTTCAATCCTGGCTCTTCGGCTGGGAGAACAGAGGCCAAAAGTTCGTGCCCTACTCAGTGTGCTGCTGGGCAGCAGACAGCAAGCTCCTGAGAGGTAGCATTCAAATGCAAACTCACGTAGGAAAGTGAGCCCTGAGAGTAAGGATGGACATAGTGTTGCAAAGCTGACTCTGTTCTGAAGATCACTAGCACCACCTTTCCCTCCTGCCTCTTCGGCTGTGAGAACAGAAGCCAAACCTTCTGCATCTACGCCCTGCGTTGCTGGGCAGCAGAGTGCAGGCTTCGGAGAGGTTTCATTCAAACTCTCTTTCAGGTCTGAAAGTGAGCAGTGAAAGCAATGATGGAGGCACCGTTGCAAAGCTGACTTTGTGCTGAAGAATGCCAGCACCAGCTTTCCCTCCCGGCTCTTCTGCTGTGGGAGCAGAGGCCAAAAGTTCATGCTCTACTCACTGTGCTGCTGCGCAGGCGAGAGCAGGCTCTGGAGCGAATGCATTCAGAGGTTTTTCATGTTGAAAGTGGGCAGTGACACCAGCAATGGAGGCACCTTTGCAAAGCTGACTGTGCGCTGAAGATTAGTAGCACAAGCTTTCACTCCTGGCTCTTCGGCTGTGTGAGCAGAGGCCAAACGTTTGTGCTCTACTCACTGTGCTGCTGGGCAGCTTAGACACCATCCGGAGAGGTACGACTCAAATGAACTTTTAGCTATGAAACCGAGG
Organism: Pezoporus occidentalis; assembly: GCF_034315485.1. Lineage (NCBI taxonomy): Eukaryota > Metazoa > Chordata > Aves > Psittaciformes > Psittacidae > Pezoporus > Pezoporus occidentalis. Next base: position 5,337 of record NW_026913779.1, on the reverse strand, counting down.
AGCCACAGCACTGCTGGTGACAAAGTTGCAAAGCTGACTATGTGCTGAAGATTGCCAGAAGCAGCTTTCTCTCCTGGCTCTTCTGCTGTGGGAGCAGAGGCCAGACGTTCATGATCTCCTCAGAGTGCTGCTGGGCAGCAGAGGGCAGGCTTCCGAGAGGATTCATTCAAACTCTCTTTCAGGTATGAAAGTGAGCAGAGACAGCAATGATGGAAGCAGCGTTGTAAAGCTGACTGTGTGCTGAAGAATCCCAGCACCAGCTTTCCCTTTTTTCTCTTCTAATGTGGGAGCAGAGGCCAAACGTTCGTGCTCTACTCACTGTGCTGCTGGGCAGCTGAGAGTGACCTCCAGTTTTTATTCAAATTGTCTTTTAGGCATTAAACCGAGGAGAAACTGCAATGATGGAGGCACCGTTGCAAAGCTGGGTGCTGAAGAGGCCCAGCACCAGCTTTTTTCATTCGTCTTCGGCTGTGGGAACAGAGGGCAAACGTTCGTGCCCTCCTCGCTGTGCTCCTGGGTCCCCTAGAGCAAGCTCCGGAGAGGTACAATTCAAATAGACTTTTACGTATGAAAGTGAGCAGTGAACAGGCATGATGCTGACACCCTTGTAAAGCTGACTGTGTGCTGAAGAGGCCCAGCACGATCTTTCCCTCCTGGCTCTTCTACTGTGGGAGCAGAACCCAAACGTTGGTGCTCTACTCACTATGCTGCTGGGCAGCCGAGAGCAGGCTCTGGAGATCGTGCATTCAAATGCACTTTTAGGTTTGAAAGCTCAGAGAGCACAGATGGTGACTCCGTTGCAAAGCTGACTGTGCTGAAGATTCCCAGCCCCAGCTTTCCCTCCTGGCTCTTCGGCAGTGAGAACAGAGGCCAAAAGTTCGTGCTCTACTCAGTGTGCTGCTGGGCAGCAGACAGCAAGCTCCTGAGAGGTAGCATTCAAATGCAAACTCACGTAGGAAAGTGAGCCCTGAGAGTAAGGATGGACATAGTGTTGCAAAGCTGACTCTGTTCTGAAGATCACTAGCACCACCTTTCCCTCCTGCCTCTTCGGCTGTGAGAACAGAAGCCAAACCTTCTGCATCTACGCCCTGCGTTGCTGGGCAGCAGAGTGCAGGCTTCGAAAAGGTTTCATTCAAACTCTCTTTCAGGTATGAAAGTGAGCAGTGAAAGCAATGATGGAGGCACCGTTGCAAAGCTGACTTTGTGCTGAAGAATGCCAGCACCAGCTTTTCATCCTGGCTCTTCTGCTGTGGGAGCAGAGGCCAAAAGTTCATGCTCTACTCAGAGTGCTGCTGGGCAGCAAAGTGCAGGCTTCCGAGAGGTTTCATTGAAACTCTCAGGTATGAAAGTGAGCAGTGACAGCAATGATGGAGGCACTGTTGTAAAGCTGACTGTGTGCTGAAGAATCCGAGTGCCAGCTTTCCCTCCTGGCTCTTCTACTGTGGGAGCAGAACCCAAACATTGGTGCTCTACTCACTATGCTGCTGGGCAGCCGAGAGCAGGCTCTGGAGAGCTTGCATTCAAATGCACTTTTAGGTTTGAAAGCTAGGAGAGACAGCACAGATGGTGACTCCGTTGCAAAGCTGACTGTGTGCTGAAGATTCCCAGCCCCAGCTTTCAATCCTGGCTCTTCGGCTGGGAGAACAGAGGCCAAAAGTTCGTGCTCTACTCAGTGTGCTGCTGGGCAGCAGACAGCAAGCTCCTGAGAGGTAGCATTCAAATGCAAACTCACGTAGGAAAGTGAGCCCTGAGAGTAAGGATGGACATAGTGTTGCAAAGCTGACTCTGTTCTGAAGATCACTAGCACCACCTTTCCCTCCTGCCTCTTCGGCTGTGAGAACAGAAGCCAAACCTTCTGCATCTACGCCCTGCGTTGCTGGGCAGCAGAGTGCAGGCTTCGAAAAGGTTTCATTCAAACTCTCTTTCAGGTATGAAAGTGAGCAGTGAAAGCAATGATGGAGGCACCGTTGCAAAGCTGACTGTGTGCTGAAGAATGCCAGCACCAGCTTTTCATCCTGGCTCTTCTGCTGTGGGAGCAGAGGCCAAAAGTTCATGCTCTACTCAGAGTGCTGCTGGGCAGCAAAGTGCAGGCTTCCGAGAGGTTTCATTGAAACTCTCAGGTATGAAAGTGAGCAGTGACAGCAATGATGGAGGCACTGTTGTAAAGCTGACTGTGTGCTGAAGAATCCGAGTGCCAGCTTTCCCTCCTGGCTCTTCTACTGTGGGAGCAGAACCCAAACATTGGTGCTCTACTCACTATGCTGCTGGGCAGCCGAGAGCAGGCTCTGGAGAGCTTGCATTCAAATGCACTTTTAGGTTTGAAAGCTAGGAGAGACAGCACAGATGGTGACTCCGTTGCAAAGCTGACTGTGTGCTGAAGATTCCCAGCCCCAGCTTTCAATCCTGGCTCTTCGGCTGGGAGAACAGAGGCCAAAAGTTCGTGCCCTACTCAGTGTGCTGCTGGGCAGCAGACAGCAAGCTCCTGAGAGGTAGCATTCAAATGCAAACTCACGTAGGAAAGTGAGCCCTGAGAGTAAGGATGGACATAGTGTTGCAAAGCTGACTCTGTTCTGAAGATCACTAGCACCACCTTTCCCTCCTGCCTCTTCGGCTGTGAGAACAGAAGCCAAACCTTCTGCATCTACGCCCTGCGTTGCTGGGCAGCAGAGTGCAGGCTTCGGAGAGGTTTCATTCAAACTCTCTTTCAGGTATGAAAGTGAGCAGTGAAAGCAATGATGGAGGCACCGTTGCAAAGCTGACTTTGTGCTGAAGAATGCCAGCACCAGCTTTCCCTCCCGGCTCTTCTGCTGTGGGAGCAGAGGCCAAAAGTTCATGCTCTACTCACTGTGCTGCTGCGCAGGCGAGAGCAGGCTCTGGAGCGAATGCATTCAGAGGTTTTTCATGTTGAAAGTGGGCAGTGACACCAGCAATGGAGGCACCTTTGCAAAGCTGACTGTGCGCTGAAGATTAGTAGCACAAGCTTTCACTCCTGGCTCTTCGGCTGTGTGAGCAGAGGCCAAACGTTTGTGCTCTACTCACTGTGCTGCTGGGCAGCTTAGACACCATCCGGAGAGGTACGACTCAAATGAACTTTTAGCTATGAAACCGAGGAGCCACAGCACTGCTGGTGACAAAGTTGCAAAGCTGACTATGTGCTGAAGATTGCCAGAAGCAGCTTTCTCTCCTGGCTCTTCTGCTGTGGGAGCAGAGGCCAGACGTTCATGATCTCCTCAGAGTGCTGCTGGGCAGCAGAGGGCAGGCTTCCGAGAGGATTCATTCAAACTCTCTTTCAGGTATGAAAGTGAGCAGAGACAGCAATGATGGAAGCAGCGTTGTACTACTCACTGTGCTGCTGCGCAGGCGAGAGCAGGCTCTGGAGCGAATGCATTCAGAGGTTTTTCATGTTGAAAGTGGGCAGTGACACCAGCAATGGAGGCACCTTTGCAAAGCTGACTGTGCGCTGAAGATTAGTAGCACAAGCTTTCACTCCTGGCTCTTCGGCTGTGTGAGCAGAGGCCAAACGTTTGTGCTCTACTCACTGTGCTGCTGGGCAGCTTAGACACCATCCGGAGAGGTACGACTCAAATGAACTTTTAGCTATGAAACCGAGGAGCCACAGCACTGCTGGTGACAAAGTTGCAAAGCTGACTATGTGCTGAAGATTGCCAGAAGCAGCTTTCTCTCCTGGCTCTTCTGCTGTGGGAGCAGAGGCCAGACGTTCATGATCTCCTCAGAGTGCTGCTGGGCAGCAGAGGGCAGGCTTCCGAGAGGATTCATTCAAACTCTCTTTCAGGTATGAAAGTGAGCAGAGACAGCAATGATGGAAGCAGCGTTGTACTCGCTGTGCTCCTGGTCCTAGAGCAAGCTCACCAACGTGGGCCCACACTTGAGTCGGCACAAGCAGGTTGAAGTCGGCACAAGGGACTGTTAAAGCTGAGGCGAGATTCCCCTTCCCTGGCTTGAGTCCGGGCCCAAAATTTCCTCTCTCTGGCTGGCAGAGCAAAGTCCTAGAGGTGCTCAGCAAACCAGTGAAGTGAGCCATAAATGAAATAGTGAAAGTGACCTGGAAGATGAATTTCCCTGCTCTGTTGAGAACAGACCAAACCTTCCTCTGCCCTCGTGTGGACAGGCACTTCGAGGGTTCTGCACCTTTCAGGTGAATTTCATAAACCTTAGGATGAAAGTGACGTGAAAATGGCACCGTTTCACTGCTTTTGCTGGAGCAGCCAAAATTCATCTTCTCGGTGGCGGGCAAAAGTCAGCTTCCAGAGGTTCAGAAATCAGGTGAAAGTGCATGAACAGATGAGGACGTGAAGCATGTGGAGATGTGAGCTTCCTTGGTTTCATGTGGAGCCCCCTGGTCTCTCTATGCTGGGGCAGCCAACAGGCTCTAAGTCTGCACAAGCAGGTTGAAGCTGGACAAAGATGTACTGTTAAAGCTAGGTGCGAAGATAGCCCGCTTCAACTGCTTGGCGGGAGTCCAGCCCATTCTCCCTTCGTGGGCGGGCAAAGTCCAAGTCTGGGGAGCACAAGCAACTCCGAGAAGGTACCCTAAGTAAGATGGAAAGGTGAAAGTGACTTGTCTGAAGACCTAGACACCTTTCTCCTCCCTTCCCGCCCTTCGCTGACGCCCTTCGGGCACAGGCCGGTTGGGGCATCAAACCTTCAGGTCTGAATCATGAGCAAGTGAGACGTGAAAGCATTGGAGTGCAGCCACTTTTCCGCCGTTTCGGCCTTTTGTGACAGGGTTCGCAACGGCTCTGGAGCGAAGCATCGAGGTTTCAGGTTTTCAGTGAAAGTGGAGGCACCGCAAGGACTTGCAAGTAGTGCAAGTTTCCCCGCTTTCCGTCTCGGCTGTTGGCCCAAGTTGTGGCCTACACTCGGGGAGCTAAATTTTGAGAGGGACCAAAACTTGCTAAAAGGCAAGCTGACATGTGTGAAATTGCAGAAGCAAGTTCCGGCTTTCTCTTTTGGGCGGGAGAGTCAGACCAGAGTCTGCTAGGCGGGGCAGCCGAGGGACTTCAAATTCTTCAATTTAGAGAAGCAATGAGAAGCAGCTGTAAGCGCTGGCTGAGTCCCAGTCCCTTTCCTTTTTTTCTTCAAGTGGCGACAAGTCTGCTGCACTAGTGCTCAGTTTATCAAGTTTTTATTAAAGGTAGATAACAGGAAACTGCAAGAGGAGCACCAGCTTTAAAGCTGGTGTGGAAAGGCAACTTTTCTCCTCTCGCTGTGCCGGGCAGGCAACTCGGGTCCCCCGAATCGAAAAAAAGGGTTTAAAAATTTTGAGGGGGGAAAAACCCGAACTCCCCTTTTGGGGCGCCCCCTTTTTTTGGGGCC
>NW_026913778.1:0-3838 GCF_034315485.1 Pezoporus occidentalis | reverse complement strand
TGTGTTCCTGCCAGCAGACACCAGGCTCTGGACTGATTCCATTCAAATGCTTTTCCTGTATGAAAGGGAGCAGTGAAAGCAACGATGGATGCACCAATGTAAAGGTGATTGTGTGCTGAACAGGTCCAGCACCAGCTTTCAATCCTGACACTTCTGCTGTGGGAGCAGAGGCCAAACGTTCGTGCTGTACTCACTGTGCTGCCTGCAGCTGAGAGCGACCAGCTGAGACTTTGCATTCAAATGGAGTTTTAGGTATGAAACCGAGGAGAGACTGCAATGATGGTGACACCGTTGCAAAGCAGCCTGTGTGCTGAAGAGGCCCAGCATTCGCTTTCCCTGCTGGTTTTTCTGCTGTGGGAGCAGATGCCACTGTTCATTCTGTGCTGACTGTGTTGCTGCGCAGCAGAGAGCAGGCTCTGAACTGATTCCATTCAAATGCTTTTCCTGTATGAAAGGGAGCAGTGAAAGCAACGATGGATGCACCAATGTAAAGGTGATTGTGTGCTGAACAGGTCCAGCACAAGCTTTCAATCCTGGCTCTTCTGCTGTGGGAGCAGAGGCCAAACGTTCGTGCTGTACTCACTGTGCTGCTGGGCAGCTGAGAGAGACCAGCTGAGAATTTGGATTCAAATGGACTTTTAGGTATGAAACCGAGGAGAGACTGCAATGATGGTGACACCGTTGCAAAGCAGCCTGTGTGCTGAAGAGGCCCAGCACCAGCTTTCCCTGCTGGTTCTTCTGCTGTGGGAGCAGATGCCACTGTTCTTTCTGTGCTGTGTTGCTGCCAGCAGAGAGCAGGCTCTGGACTGATTCCATTCAAATGCTTTTCCTGTATGAAAGGGAGCAGTGAAAGCAACGATGGATGCACCAATGTAAAGGTGATTGTGTGCTGAACAGGTCCAGCACCAGCTTTCAATCCTGACACTTCTGCTGTGGGAGCAGAGGCCAAACGTTCGTGCTGTACTCACTGTGCTGCCTGCAGCTGAGAGCGACCAGCTGAGAATTTGGATTCAAATGGACTTTTAGGTATGAAACCGAGGAGAGACTGCAATGATGGTGACACCGTTGCAAAGCAGCCTGTGTGCTGAAGAGGCCCAGCACTAGCTTTCCCTGCTGGTTCTTCTGCTGTGGGAGCAGATGCCACTGTTCATTCTGTGCTCTGTTGCTGCGCAGCAGAGAGCAGGCTCTGAACTGATTCCATTCAAATGCTTTTCCTGTATGAAAGGGAGCAGTGAAAGCAACGATGGATGCACCAATGTGAAGGTGATTGTGTGCTGAACAGGTCCAGCACCAGCTTTCCCTCCTGGCTCTTCTGCTGTGGGAGCAGAGGCCAAACGTTCGTGCTGTACTCACTGTGCTGCCTGCAGCTGAGGGCGACCAGCTGAGAATTTGGATTCAAATGGACTTTTAGGTATGAAACCGAGGAGAGACTGCAATGATGGTGACACCGTTGCAAAGCAGCCTGTGTGCTGAAGAGGCCCAGCACCAGCTTTCCCTGCTGGTTCTTCTGCTGTGGGAGCAGATGCCACTGTTCTTTCTGTGCTGTGTTCCTGCCAGCAGAGAGCAGGCTCTGAACTGATTCCATTCAAATGCTTTTCCTGTATGAAAGGGAGCAGTGAAAGCAACGATGGATGCACCAATGTAAAGGTGATTGTGTGCTGAACAGGTCCAGCACCAGCTTTCAATCCTGACACTTCTGCTGTGGGAGCAGAGGCCAAACGTTCGTGCTGTACTCACTGTGCTGCCTGCAGCTGAGAGCGACCAGCTGAGAATTTGGATTCAAATGGACTTTTAGGTATGAAACCGAGGAGAGACTGCAATGATGGTGACACCGTTGCAAAGCAGCCTGTGTGCTGAAGAGGCCCAGCACTAGCTTTCCCTGCTGGTTCTTCTGCTGTGGGAGCAGATGCCACTGTTCATTCTGTGCTGACTGTGTTGCTGCGCAGCAGAGAGCAGGCTCTGGACTGATTCCATTCAAATGCTTTTCCTGTATGAAAGTGAGCAGTGAAAGCAACGATGGATGCACCAATGTAAAGGTGATTGTGTGCTGAACAGGTCCAGCACAAGCTTTCAATCCTGGCTCTTCTGCTGTGGGAGCAGAAGCCAAACGTTCGTGCTGTACTCACTGGGCTGCTGGGCAGCTGAAAGCGACCACCTGAGAATTTGGATTCAAATGGAGTTTTAGGTATGAAACCGAGGAGAGACTGCAATGATGGTGACACCGTTGCAAAGCAGCCTGTGTGCTGAAGAGGCCCAGCATTAGCTTTCCCTGCTGGTTCTTCTGCTGTGGGAGCAGATGCCACTGTTCATTCTGCGCTGACTGTGTTGCTGCGCAGCAGAGAGCAGGCTCTGAACTGATTCCATTCAAATGCTTTTCCTGTATGAAAGTGAGCAGTGAAAGCAACGATGGATGCACCAATGTAAAGGTGATTGTGTGCTGAACAGGTCCAGCACCAGCTTTCCCTCCTGGCTCTTCTGCTGTGGGAGCAGAGGCCAAACGTTCGTGCTGTACTCACTGTGCTGCTGGGCAGCTGAAAGCGACCAGCTGAGAATTTGGATTCAAATGGACTTTTAGGTATGAAACCGAGGAGAGACTGCAATGATGGTGACACCGTTGCAAAGCAGCCTGTGTGCTGAAGAGGCCCAGCATTTGCTTTCCCTGCTGGTTCTTCTGCTGTGGGAGCAGATGCCACTGTTCATTCTGTGCTGACTGTGTTGCTGCGCAGCAGAGAGCAGGCTCTGAACTGATTCCATTCAAATGCTTTTCCTGTATGAAAGGGAGCAGTGAAAGCAACGATGGATGCACCAATGTAAAGGTGATTGTGTGCTGAACAGGTCCAGCACAAGCTTTCCCTCCTGGCTCTTCTGCTGTGGGAGCAGAAGCCAAACGTTCGTGCTGTACTCACTGTGCTGCCTGCAGCTGAGAGAGACCAGCTGAGAATTTGGATTCAAATGGAGTTTTAGGTATGAAACCGAGGAGAGACTGCAATGATGGTGACACCGTTGCAAAGCAGCCTGTGTGCTGAAGAGGCCCAGCACCAGCTTTCCCTGCTGGTTCTTCTGCTGTGGGAGCAGATGCCACTGTTCATTCTGTGCTGACTGTGTTGCTGCGCAGCAGAGAGCAGGCTCTGAACTGATTCCATTCAAATGCTTTTCCTGTATGAAAGGGAGCAGTGAAAGCAACGATGGATGCACCAATGTGAAGGTGATTGTGTGCTGAACAGGTCCAGCACAAGCTTTCAATCCTGGCTCTTCTGCTGTGGGAGCAGAAGCCAAACGTTCGTGCTGTACTCACTGTGCTGCCTGCAGCTGAGGAGCGACCAGCTGAGAATTTGGATTCAAATGGACTTTTAGGTATGAAACCGAGGAGAGACTGCAATGATGGTGACACCGTTGCAAAGCAGCCTGTGTGCTGAAGAGGCCCAGCACTAGCTTTCCCTGCTGGTTCTTCTGCTGTGGGAGCAGATGCCACTGTTCATTCTGTGCTGACTGTGTTGCTGCGCAGCAGAGAGCAGGCTCTGAACTGATTCCATTCAAATGCTTTTCCTGTATGAAAGGGAGCAGTGAAAGCAACGATGGATGCACCAATGTAAAGGTGATTGTGTGCTGAACAGGTCCAGCACAAGCTTTCCCTCCTGGCTCTTCTGCTGTGGGAGCAGAAGCCAAACGTTCGTGCTGTACTCACTGTGCTGCCTGCAGCTGAGAGAGACCAGCTGAGAATTTGGATTCAAATGGAGTTTTAGGTATGAAACCGAGGAGAGACTGCAATGATGGTGACACCGTTGCAAAGCAGCCTGTGTGCTGAAGAGGCCCAGCACTAGCTTTCCCTGCTGGTTTT
>NW_026913777.1:0-15638 GCF_034315485.1 Pezoporus occidentalis | reverse complement strand
GCGGGCGCGGCGCGGGTCTGGGGGGCGCTGCAGAGCCCGGGGAGCGGGGCTGGGGGTCTGCGGCCCCCCGAGGCTCTGGGCAGTGGGGCCGGGCGCTGCGGGGGAATGCGGGGGGCGGGTGCGAGCGCTGGGCAGTGGGGCTGCGAGATGGCTGGGAGTGTGGGGTGCTGCGAAGCCGGGGCATGGGGGGCTGGGAGCTGTGGGGGTCCCGCACCTTTCCGGCCCTGGGGATGGAGCGGGGCTGTTGTGGGGGGCCCTGGGGGCTGTTTCCCCCCGGGGGGGGAGGTGCTGCTGGGGCAGCCGATCCCCGGCACCCTGGGGGGGGGGATGGGGCAGAGGTGTCGGGGTCTCTGAGCCGGGTTTTGGCTCCTGGAGCGGGATGGGAGCAGGAAGGGAAGGATGAAAAACCCGAGGGTGGAGATAAGAACAGTTTAATAACCAAAGCACAATGTACTAGTGCTGGTGATAGTGATAATAATGATAAGGGAAATAACAAGAAGAGAGAAAAAAAAAAAAGGAAAAGGAAAAAAACCCAAGCCAATAAACACAAGTGATGCCCAATACAATTGCTCAGCACCCGCTGAGTGATACCCAGCCCGACCCGAGCAGTGATCCTTCCCTTCCAGATAACTCCCCCCAGTTTATGTACAACTAAAACGTCAGTGTGTTGTCAGCATTGCTCTCGGAATAAAGCCAAAACACAGCAGAGCACCAGGTACTAGAAAGCAAATGAGCTCTGTCCCAGCCACAACCAGGACAGTATCCACCCCTTATTCCTTACCATTTATGTCATGCCAGGCCTCACACTTCCCACTGTCATCCTTCCTGTCTTTTGAGACTTATACCTATATATACACACACACACATAGAGTTATCATTCCCTTGGCTCCATCTGCCATAGCAGTGTCTCCAGGCAGGAAAGATGGATGGTGTGGGGTGTTGGGCTGTTGGATGCTGAAGCCAGTTCCGATTCCATCACTGCGACACTTGTCCGGTTTGATCAAAGTCCATTCTTCATTAATGGTGATCAAGTGAGTCAGGTTCAGATCCTCAGACCCACAGCGGTAGGGATGGGGGCCACAAGGTGTTCCGCACAGTGGGGTGTTCAGCCGCCATGGAAGCGATCACGGATTTCAGTATTACACAGCATCATAAAGTTCAATTCCCTGGCTCTTTTCACCCCAAATCAGATCTCCTTCAGGTACACGCCGGACTTCCCCACCCTCCCGCAATACCCACCAAATGCCCCCAGCTCTTTGAGCAAAAGCAGTCCCACAAGCGGGTTTTCTTTTGCCTGAATGGGCAATAACCCAGACTGGTTGCCCCAGCACAATTTGGTGGGTATTGCGGGAGGGTGGGAAGTCCGGCGTGTACCTGAAGGAGATCTGATTTGGGGTGAAAAGAGCCAGGGAATTGAACTTTATGATGCTGTGTAATACTGAAATCCGTGATCGCTTCCATGGCGGCTGAACACCCCACTGTGCGGGACACCTTGTGGCCCCCGTCGCCACCGCTGTGGGTTTGAAGATCTGAACCTGACTCCCTTGATCACCATTAATGAAGAATGGACTTTGATCAAACCGGACAAGTGTCGCAGTGATGGAATCGGAACTGGCTTCAGCATCCAACAGCCCAACACCCCACACCATCCATCTTTCCTGCCTGGAGACACTGCTATGGCAGATGGAGCCAAGGGAATGATAACTCTATGTGTGTGTGTGTATATATAGGTATAAGTCTCAAAAGACAGGAAGGATGACAGTGGGAAGTGTGAGGCCTGGCATGACATAAATGGTATGGAATAAGGGGTGGATACTGTCCTGGTTGTGGCTGGGACAGTGCTCCTTTGCTTTCTAGTCACACTGACGTTTTAGTTGTACATAAACTGGGGGGAGTTATCTGGAAGGGAAGGATCACTGCTCGGGTCGGGCTGGGTATCACTCAGCGGGTGCTGAGCAATTGTATTGGGCATCACTTGTGTTTATTGGCTTGGGTTTTTTTTTCCTTTTCCTTTTTTTTTTTTCTCTCTTCTTGTTATTTCCCTTATCATTATTATCACTATCACCAGCACTAGTACATTGTGCTTTGGTTATTAAACTGTTCTTATCTCCACCCTCGGGTTTTTCATCCTTCCCTTCCTGCTCCCATCCCGCTCCAGGAGCCAAAACCCGGCTCAGAGTCACCGACACCTCTGCCCCCCCACCCCCACCCCCCCCCCCCGGGTGCCGGGGATCGGCTGCCCCAGCAGCACCTCCCCCCCCGGGGGGAAACAGCCCCCAGGGCCCCCCACAACAGCCCCGCTCCATCCCCAGGGCCGGAAAGGTGCGGGACCCCCACAGCTCCCAGCCCCCCATGCCCCGGCTTCGCAGCACCCCACACTCCCAGCCATCTCGCAGCCCCACTGCCCAGCGCTCGCACCCGCCCCCCGCATTCCCCCGCAGCGCCCGGCCCCACTGCCCAGAGCCTCGGGGGGCCGCAGACCCCCAGCCCCGCTCCCCGGGCTCTGCAGCGCCCCCCAGACCCGCGCCGCGCCCGCTCACCCTCACCTCCTCCCGCTCTGCCGCCGCCATTGCCGGCTGCAGCTCCGCCTCACGCCCTGGGCCCGCCTCCGCCGCAGCCAATCAGCGCACGGCTCCCCCGCGCGGGGCACGCTGGGACCTGTAGTCCGGCCTCCGGCACATGCGCATGGGGCAGGGAAGGGGGGGGGGGGGGGGCAGCGGGACCCCCGTGAGGGGCGGGGCCTTTCCTCATGGAGGAGCCGCCCCCCATGGGATCCCAGAGGCACCGGATGGGCTGGGGTGAAGGGACCTTAAAGCTCCTCCAGCTCCAAGCCCTGCCACGGGCAGGGACACCTTCCACATGGAAGGAGCAGCTTGCTCCAAGCCCCTGTGTCCAACCCGGCCTCCAACGCTGCCAGGGATGGGGCAGCCACAGCTCCTCTGGGCACCCTGCGCCAGCGCCTCAGCACCCTCACAGGGAAGAGCTTCCTGAGAGCTTGTGAAATACGAACTCACTCCTCTAAACGAGGTAACGAGGGTTTAGTGAGGGACAAAGGCAAGAAAGCAAAAGCGACAGCGCTGGGCGCCTGACCGCAGCCAGAGGCGCAAGGGATTAGCATTTGGTACAGGTTTATATACTGTCAGTATTACATCAGTTACACGCATATTCATAATTCCCGCACATAGGCGGGGGATATTATAACTAGCTTCAAGAATTTATTATCACAAGTCTCCTCCTCTTGGCGTCTGCGCACTGCTCTGTGGTGATTGTGAGCAGGGGGCCTGAGGATGAAGTAAACAGTCTTCCTCTTGTGAGTAGGGGTCTTCAAGATGAAGTAAGCAGTCTTCCTCACGGTGTACTTTTCACCTCTGGCACAGCTGGACCCCCCGGCAACCACACAACCAGCTATATCTGTAATTATTCTGATAACTAGCAAAGATTTAAAACAGTGTGACCTTCCTGCAAAATTTGTTGCAGGATGGGCAGACAAGGAGTATCCCAAGCTAGCAGAGCCTTGGGAGGCTCTGTCTCCAAACTAACTGATAAGGATGGTGTGAAATAACTCATTCATGTTTAGTGGGGCCACTAAAGCCTGTTATCTCACCACAGACTTACAACACAAACATCGCTCTTTAAAACTACTTTAGGAGACCAGCGTGAAACAATTAACTCATGTTTAAGTGGGGCCACTACATCCCACAGACTTACAACATAAACACTGTTCTCTTTCTACAGCCTAAGTTAAGCTAAAAAGTACTTTAACCCTATGTTTTCCAGGCACTAGCTTTCCTTATACCAAGCTTCACCCCCCACCTTCTTTTACCTTTACAAATTCTTTTGCTATGTGACTCCATTTAGATCAAGAGATCTGAACCTTTTTAACTTGCTGTCTAGTCTGGTATCTTTAGCGTGTTTTGTTTCTGTTACTGTAAACTCGTACAGTTATATCCTGCACGTGAGCACACCTGTGATTTGAGAAAGCCAATACATTTATGTGTTTATCACAATCTCATCTCAATCCACCTCTGTGGAAAGGAAAAAGGGGATAAAACAAGCAGTAAATTGCAGCCTCCTTGTGACTTCCCAAAGCCTCCGGTTTCAGTTCTAAAGCCTCGTTCGCAGGGTCCCAAGGCTCAGGTTCAGTTTCCAAAGGCTCGGCCGCGGGGATGCTGCTGCCGGGCGGGGGGCGCACGAGCCCGGCCGCGGGGCTGGGCAGGGCCCGCTCCGCCGTTCCCCGGGCTCCCGCGGCCGCGAGACCCCCCCCGCCGGCGGCTCCGCCCGGTGGCAGCGGGCGCCCGGGGCGCGCGTGGACAGAGCCGTTGACAGCGAGGCTGCGGCGGCGGCGGCAGCAGCGGCTTTTGAGCGGCTTCTGAGCGGCTTTTGAGCAGCAGCGACTTCGGCAGCGGCTTCGGCAGCGGCTTCGGCAGGAGCAGCGGCAGCAGCACCAGGTGAGGCGGCGGCGGCGGCAGCTCTCGGCGGTCCGGAGCCCGCCCTCCGCCGCTCCCCGCGATGGTGCCTCCCCCGTCCCCCCAGCGTCCCCCCGCAGGGGCTCGCGGCACCGCTCCCCTCTCCCGGTACTGGCAGTGGCGGCGCTGGGCGAGCCGCCGCCGCTGGGTCTGGGTCTGGCGAGGCAGCGCCGCCCCCTGGCGCTCCCCGGCCCGCCCCCAGGCCCCGCCCCGCCTGGGGCTGGCCAGGGGCCGCCACCACCCACAGGTTCCCGGCGGAGCGCGGACCGGCGGCGGAGCGCGGACCGGCGGCGGAGCGCGGACCGGCGGCGGAGCGCCCGCTCCCTCCCCTTCCCGCAGCCTCCCGGCAGCCGCGACCCCCGAGACCCCGGAGCGCGGTGCTGCTGCGGGGGTGCCGTCACCGGCAGCGCGGTCGGGCAAGGTGCCCGTGGTCCTCCTGACCCGCATTGACCCGTCGGCCTATCTGCGCTCCGGGACCGGCGGGGAGCGGCGCGCCGCGGAGCCTCGGCCGGGAAAGGCCGGGAATGATGCGGCTCCGCTCGGCCCGGAGCGCCCGGTGGGGGCCGGCGGGGACCCCGCGCGCAGCGACAGCGGCCGCGTCTGTCGCACGGGGCACGACAAGGAGAGCTTCGAGCGGCTTTACCGCGTGGGACCGCTGCTGGGGAGAGGCGGCTTCGCGTCCGTGTACTCGGGGGTCCGCCTGTGTGACAACAGCCCGGTAAGGGCGGGCCCGGCGGCGGGCCGGGGAGGCGGCGGGGCTCAGCTCAGCTCAGCTCAGCCCAGCGCTGCCCTTGGCTCGCAGGTGGCGATCAAACAAGTGGCTCGGGAGCGCATCTCCTCGTGGGGCGAGCGGGTGAGTGCGCGGGGCCACCGGCACAGTGCGGGGCAGAGCGGGTGGGGGTGAGCCGGTGGGGCCGGCGCGGGGGAAAGTGGGACAGCGAGAGGGGAGTGGGTGTGGAGTCACCAGGGGACACGGGCCGGGTAGGGGTGCAGCAGAGCATCCCTGGGGATTGCGGGGGGCACCTGGGAACAGTGGGGCCGGGCAGGAGGGCATCAGAGCATCCCAGGCAGGGAGGCACAGGAGCCCCGGGCCAGCATCAGCCCTGCTGACAGTGCCGCGGTCCCCCTGCAGCCCAGCGGCACTCGCGTTCCCATGGAGATAGCCATGTTGAGGAAGGTGCGCTCTGGCTGCAGTGCCATCATCCAGCTCCTCAGTTGGTTTGAGCTGCCCCACTCCTTTGTGCTGGTTCTGGAGCGTCCGGAGCCATCGCAGGACCTCTCCGACTTCATCAAAAAATGGAGGTTCCTGCCCGAGGATCTGGCGCGGGGCATTTTCCTCCAGGTGCTGGTGGCTGTGCGGCACTGCCACAGCTGCGGTGTCCTGCACAGGGATATCAAGCCCAAGAACATCATCATCAACTTGGCCACCAGAGAGGTCAAGCTTATTGACTTTGGTTGCAGCACCCTCCTCAGGGACACGGTCTACACCAAATTTAGCGGTGAGCCCACAGCCCAGGGTGCTTCCCGTACCGGGCAGTTTGTGAACAAGAGTCACGTGCTGATGACGAGGTGGCGGGTCACACCGAGTGTGCGTCCCCACGTCCGTGGGGCCACCGGTGCAGCCCCTGCATCCCTGGGGATCCGCGGGCGAGAATCCAGGAGCAGGCGGCATCTGCCTGATGAGGTGCGCCTGTATCCTGTTGTAGGAACACCTTTGTACTACCCGCCGGAGTGGTTCCGCTGGCACTGCTACCACGGCCGTCCGGCAGCGATCTGGTCCCTGGGCGTGCTGCTGTATGAGATGGTGTGCGGGGTCCTCCCCTTCCGGTGCTGCGAGGACATCGTCAGCGGGCAGCTCTTCTTCCAGCGCCGGATCTCTGTCGGTAGGTACCTGGCTTCGCAGCAGCAGGGGAAGGTCGGGGTTTAGGGGGTGGCAGCTGATCGCCCTTGGTCAGCTGGAGGAGGTGGCCCATGTCCTGCCATCCTGCTCTCCTCCAAACCGAGTCATGGAGCAGGAGGTCTGGGTGCAGCTCTGAGCGCACCCAGGCCTGGGCGCTGCGGACGGTGGCACAAGGTAGGCAGGAGCCTCCTGCAACTGAGCGGCATTCCCGGATTCTCCCCAGAATGCCAGCACCTCATCAGGTGGTGCTTGTCCATGAGAGCTCGCGACAGGCCATCCCTGGACGATGTGTTCAACCACCCTTGGCTGCAAACATCCACTGCCCCAGGAGACAGCCGCCCTCTACCCTCACAGCCTGAGCCAGCAGCTGGGCAAGTAAGCTGGGGGTGCCTCCTGGGGGGAGTGTGGGCTTTGGGGGTTTTGGCAGGTTGGGTTTTGCGGAGAGCGGGTGGTTTTGGGTGTTTGGGGGTTTTGGGAGTTTGGTGAGGTTGGGTGTTTTGGGGGGACTTTTGCAGTTATTGGGGGGCTTGTGGGGATTGGTTTCTGGGTTCTTTGGAGAGCAATAGGTGTCAGAGGGATACCTCATAAGAGTTATATCTCCTCCTTGTAGCTGGGGCAGTGGTGAGGTTGGGCTTTAGTCTGAGGATAACGCTGGTAACACACCGATTGTATAGTGGTTTCTGATTAGCACTTACCCTGAGCAAGGCTGATTCAGTCTCTCATGCTCTGCAGTGAGGAGAGACAAGATCTGACAGCAAAGCAACAGACAAAGCGGCTACTCCAACACCAGCCACGAGCACTGCAGCTACTCCAACACCAGCCACAACCACTGCGGTGACACCAACAATGGCAACAGGCACCGTGGCTACTCCAATGGCAAGGACCCACTACAGCTACAACTCCAGCAACATGCAGTGCTGCTATTCCAACCAGGGCAAAAAAAGCAGTGTGGCTACTCCAAACTCAGTGACAAGCAGTGAGGCTTCTCAAACCCAAGCCACAAGCACTGCAGGTACTACAAATACAGCGACAGACACATCGGCCACTCAAACGCCGAGGACAGGCACTGTGGCTGGTGCGACCCAATTCAACATGCCCTGCAGTT
Source organism: Pezoporus occidentalis (assembly GCF_034315485.1). Taxonomy (NCBI): domain Eukaryota; kingdom Metazoa; phylum Chordata; class Aves; order Psittaciformes; family Psittacidae; genus Pezoporus; species Pezoporus occidentalis. The sequence continues at coordinate 8,167 of NW_026913777.1, read as the reverse complement.
AATCCAGCCCCAGGCACAAGGACTGCAGTTACTCCACCACCAGTTTTAAGCTCTGCAGCTACTCTATCTCTGGGAAGGAGCAATGGCGCTACTCTAAGGCCTGCTATGTATACAGTGGCTACGACAACCCCAGCCGCAAACACTGCAGCTACTCCAGTGCAAGCCACAACCACTGCAGCCTCTCCAACGCCAGTGACACACACTGCTGCTTCTGCAGCCCCATCAACAAGCAGTGAGGCTTCTCCAACCCAAGCCCTAAGAACTGTGCCTACTGCAACCATGGCAGCAGGCACATGGGCTACTCCAATGCCAAAGACAGATGCTGTGGCTGCTGCAACTCCAGTGATGGGCACTGCAGGTATTCCAACCACATCAACAAGCAAGGCTTCTCCAGTGCGAGCCACAAGCACTGCGGCTTCTCACTGCCATCCACAAGCCCTGCGGCTACTGCAACCCCAGTGACTGGGACAGTGGCTACTACATGGCAACAATAGGCATAAACACTGCAGCTATTCCAGCCACTGCAACAAGCACAGCAGCTGCTGCAGTGCCAGCCACAGCAACGGGGCTACTCAAATGCCTGAGACAGACACTGCCACTACTGCAACCTCATTGACGAGCAGTGAGGCTTCTCCAAACCAAGCCACATGCACTGCGGGTACTCAAAGTACCGTGACAGACACATCAGCCACTCAAACGCAAAGGACAGGCAATGTGGCTGCCAACCCCAGGCACAAGCACTGCAGCTGTTCCATCACCAGTTTCCAGGTATGCAGCTATTCCAAGTCTAGGAGGCAGCACTGCCGCTACTCTTAAGGCCTGCAACGTTTGCAGTGGCTAGATTCCACAAACACTGTGGCACATAGGCTTCTCCAGTGCGAGCCACAGCACAGCCACAAGCACTGCGGCTTCTCACTGCCATCCACAAGCCCTGCGGCTACTGCAACCCCAGTGACTGGGACAGATGCTACTACATAGCAACAATAGGCATAAACACTGCAGCTATTCCAGCCACTGCAACAAGCACAGCAGCTGCTGCAGTGCCAGCCACAGCAACGGGGCTACACCAATGCCTGAGACAGACACTGCCGCTACTGCAACCTCATTGACGAGCAGTGAGGCTTCTCCAAACCAAGCCTCATGCACTGCGGGTACTCAAAGTACCGTGACAGACACATCAGCCACTGGAATGCAAAGGACAGGCACTGTGGCTACTCCAGCCCCATCAACAAGCACTTTGGACAATCCAACCCCAGGCACAAGTACTTCAGTTGCTCCACCACCAGTTTCCAGCTATGCAGCTATTCCAACTCTAGGAAGGAGCAATGGGGCTACTCTAAGGCCTACAACATAGGCAGTGCCTAGATCAACCCCACCCAGAAGCACTGTGGCTTCTCCAACTCCACTGACAAACACTGCTGCTCCTCCAATGCCATCAACAAGCAGTGAGGCTTCTCCAACCCAAGCTCTAAGAACTGTGCCTACTGCAACCATGGCGACAGGCCCATGGGTTACTCCAATGCCAAGGACAGGTGCTGTGCCTGCTACAACTCCAAAGACAGGCACTGCAGGTATTCCAGCCACATCAACAGTGAGGCTTCTCCAGTGCGAGCCACAAGCACTGCAGCTTCTCATTGCCAGCCAGAAGCCCTGCGGCTACTGCAACCCCAGTGACTGGGACAGTGGCTACTACATGGAAACCATAGACATAAACACTGCAGCTATTCCAGCCACTGCAACAAGCACAGCAGCTGCTGCAGTGCCAGCCACAGCAACGGGGCTACTCAAATGCCTGAGACAGACACTGCCACTACTGCAACCTCATTGATGAGCAGTGAGGCTTCTCCAAACCAAGCCACATGCACTGCGGGTACTCAAAGTACCGTGACAGACACATCAGCCACTCGAATGCAAAGGACAGGCACTGTGGCTACTCCAGGCCCATCAACAAGCACTTTGGACAATCCAACCCCAGGCACAAGCACTGCAGTTGCTCCACCACCAGTTTCCAGCTATGCAGCTATTCCAACTCTAGGAGGGAGCACTGTCGCTACTCTTAAGGCCTGCAACGTTTGCAGTGGCTAGATCAACCCCAGGCACAAACACTGTGGCTACTGCAAATCCTACCAGAAGCACTACAGCTACTCCAGTGCCAGCCACAACCACTGCAGCCTCTCCAAAACCAGTGACCCATCAACAAGCAGTGAGGCTTCTCAAACCCAAGCCACAAGCACTGCAGGTATGGCAGCAGGCACATACTACCAAGTACAACTCCAATGACAGACACATCAGGCACTCAAACGAGGACAAGCACTGTGGCTGGTGCCAGACCCCTGCGGCTACTGCAACAACATGCCCTGGCAACGTTAATCCAGCCACCAGGCAGCAAGCCAGACTGCTACTCCAATGCTTAGACTGCCACCACCTCAGTTTCTCCAAAGCCTCTGCAGCTACAGACACATCAGCCACTAATGCAAAGGACAGGCACTGTGGCTACTCCAGCCCCATCAACAAGCACTGAGGCACAAGCACTGCAGTTGCTCCACCACCAGTTTTAAGCTAGCTATTCCAAGGCCTGGGGCTACTATGCAGTGGCAACCCCAGGCACAAACACTGTGCTACGTGCAACACCCCAGCCACAAACACTGCAGCTACTCCAGTGCAAGCCACAACCACTGCAGCCTCTCCAACGCCAGTGACACACACTGCTGCTTCTGCAGCCCCATCAACAAGCAGTGAGGCTTCTCCAACCCAGGGCCTAAGAACTGTGCCTACTGCAACCATGGCAGCAGGCACATGGGCTACTCCAATGCCAAGGAAAGGTGCTGTGGCTGCTACAACTCCAATGATGGGCACTGCAGGTATTCCAACCACATCAACAAGCAACGAGACTTCTCCAGTGCGAGCCACAAGCACTTTGGCTTCTCATTGCCAGCCACAAGCCCTGCGGCTACTGCAACCCCAGTGACTGGGACAGTGGCTACTACATGGCAACAATAGGCATAAACACTGCAGGTATTCCAGCCACTGCAACAAGCACAGCAGCTGCTGCAGTGCCAGCCACAGTTTGCATTCCAGTGGCTGATGTGTCTGTCACGGTACTTTGAGTACCCGCAGTGCATGTGGCTTGGTTTGGAGAAGCCTCACTGCTCATCAATGAGGTTGCAGTAGCGGCAGTGTCTGTCTCAGGCATTTGAGTAGCCCCGTTGCTGTGGCTGGCACTGCAGCAGCTGCTGTGCTTGTTGCAGTGGCTGGAATAGCTGCAGTGTTTATGTCTATGGTTGCCATGTAGTAGCCACTGTCCCACTCACTGGGGTTGCAGTAGCCGCAGGGCTTCTGGCTGGCAATGAGAAGCTGCAGGGCTTATGGCTTGCACTGGAGAAGCCTCACTGTTGATGTGGTTGGAATACCTGCAGTGCCTGTCTTTGGAGTTGTAGCAGGCACAGCACCTGTCCTTGGCATTGGAGTAACCCATGGGCCTGCTGCCATGGTTGCAGTAGGCACAGTTCTTAGGGCTTGGGTTGGAGAAGCCTCACTGCTTGTCGATGGCATTGGAGGAGCAGCAGTGTTTGTCAGTGGCGTTGGAGAAGCCACAGTGCTTCTGGGTGGGGTTGATCTAGGCACTGCCTATGTTGTAGGCCTTAGAGTAGCCCCATTGCTCCTTCCTAGAGTTGGAATAGCTGCAGACCTGAAAACTGCTGGTGGAGCAACTGAAGTACTTGTGCCTGGGGTTGGATTGTCCAAAGTGCTTGTTGATGGGGCTGGAGTAGCCACAGTGCCTGTCCTTTGCATTCCAGTGGCTGATGTGTCTGTCACGGTACTTTGAGTACCCTAAGTGCAGTTGGCTTGGTTTGGAGAAGCCTCACTGCTCGTCAATGAGGTTGCAGTAGCGGCAGTGTCTGTCTCAGGCATTGGTGTAGCCCCGTTGCTGTGGCTGGCACTGCAGCAGCTGCTGTGCTTGTTGCAGTGGCTGGAATAGCTGCAGTGTTTATGCCTATTGTTGCTATGTAGTAGCATCTGTCCCAGTCACTGGGGTTGCAGTAGCCGCAGGGCTTGTGGCTCGCACTGGAGAAGCCTCACTGCTTGTTGATGGGTCACTGGTGTTGGAGAGGCTGCAGTGGTTGTGGCTGGCACTGGAGTAGCTGTAGTGCTTCTGGTAGGATTTGCAGTAGCCACAGTGTTTGTGCCTGGGGTTGATCTAGCCACTGCAAACGTTGCAGGCCTTAAGAGTAGCGACAGTGCTCCCTCCTAGAGTTGGAATAGCTGCATAGCTGAAACTGGTGGTGGAGCAGCTGCAGAGCTTGTGCCTGGGGTTGGATTGTCCAAAGTGCTTCTTGACAAGGGTGGAGTAGCCACAGTGCCTGTCCTTTGCATTCGAGTGGCTGATGTGTCTGTCACGGTACTTTGAGTACCCGCAGTGCATGAGGCTTGGTTTGGAGAAGCCTCACTGCTCGTCAATGAGGTTGCAGTAGCGGCAGTGTCTGTCTCAGGCATTAGAGTAGCCCCGTTGCTGTGGCTGGCACTGCAGCAGCTGCTGTGCTTGTTGCAGTGGCTGGAATAGCTGCAGTGTTTATGCCTATTGTTGCCATGTAGTAGCCACTGTCCCAGTCACTGGGGTTGCAGTAGCCGCAGGGCTTGTGGATGGCAGTGAGAAGCCGCAGTGCTTGTGGCTCGCACTGGAGAAGCCTCGCTGCTTGTTGATGTGGTTGGAATACCTGCAGTGCCCATCACTGGAGTTGCAGCAGCCACAGCATCTGTCTTTGGCATTGGAGTAGCCCATGTGCCTGCTGCCATGGTTGCAGTAGGCACAGTTCTTAGGGCTTGGGTTGGAGAAGCCTCACTGCTTGTTGATGGGGCTGCAGAAGCAGCAGTGTGTGTCACTGGCGTTGGAGAGGCTGCAGTGGTTGTGGCTTGCACTGGAGTAGCTGCAGTGTTTGCGGCTGGGGTTGTCGTAGCCACTGTATACATAGCAGGCCTTAGAGTAGCGCCATTGCTCCTTCCCAGAGATAGAGTAGCTGCAGAGCTTAAAACTGGTGTGGTGGAGTAACTGCAGTCCTTGTGCCTGGGGCTGGATTAACTGCAGGGCATGTTGAATTGGGTCGCACCAGCCACAGTGCCTGTCCTCGGCGTTTGAGTGGCCGATGTGTCTGTCGCTGTATTTGTAGTACCTGCAGTGCTTGTGGCTTGGGTTTGAGAAGCCTCACTGCTTGTCACTGAGTTTGGAGTAGCCACACTGCTTTTTTTGCCCTGGTTGGAATAGCAGCACTGCATGTTGCTGGAGTTGTAGCTGTAGTGACAGTCCTTGCCATTGGAGTAGCCACGGTGCCTGTTGCCATTGTTGGTGTCACCGCAGTGGTTGTGGCTGGTGTTGGAGTAGCTGCAGTGCTCGTGGCTGGTGTTGGAGTAGCCGCTTTGTCTGTTGCTTTGCTGTCAGATCTTGTCTCTCCTCACTGCAGAGCATGAGAGACTGAATCAGCCTTGCTCAGGGTAAGTGCTAATCAGAAACCACTATACAATCGGTGTGTTACCAGCGTTATCCTCAGACTAAAGCCCAACCTCACCACTGCCCCAGCTACAAGGAGGAGATATAACTCTTATGAGGTATCCCTCTGACACCTATTGCTCTCCAAAGAACCCAGAAACCAATCCCCACAAGCCCCCCAATAACTGCAAAAGTCCCCCCAAAACACCCAACCTCACCAAACTCCCAAAACCCCCAAACACCCAAAACCACCCGCTCTCCGCAAAACCCAACCTGCCAAAACCCCCAAAGCCCACACTCCCCCCAAGAGGCACCCCCAGCTTACTTGCCCAGCTGCTGGCTCAGGCTGTGAGGGTGGAGGGCGGCTGTCTCCTGGGGCAGTGGATGTTTGCAGCCAAGGGTGGTTGAACACATCGTCCAGGGATGGCCTGTCGCGAGCTCTCATGGACAAGCACCACCTGATGAGGTGCTGGCATTCTGGGGAGAATCCGGGAATGCCGCTCAGTTGCAGGAGGCTCCTGCCTACCTTGTGCCACCGTCCGCAGCGCCCAGGCCTGGGTGCGCTCAGAGCTGCACCCAGACCTCCTGCTCCATGACTCGGTTTGGAGGAGAGCAGGATGGCAGGACATGGGCCACCTCCTCCAGCTGACCAAGGGCGATCAGCTGCCACCCCCTAAACCCCGACCTTCCCCTGCTGCTGCGAAGCCAGGTACCTACCGACAGAGATCCGGCGCTGGAAGAAGAGCTGCCCGCTGACGATGTCCTCGCAGCACCGGAAGGGGAGGACCCCGCACACCATCTCATACAGCAGCACGCCCAGGGACCAGATCGCTGCCGGACGGCCGTGGTAGCAGTGCCAGCGGAACCACTCCGGCGGGTAGTACAAAGGTGTTCCTACAACAGGATACAGGCGCACCTCATCAGGCAGATGCCGCCTGCTCCTGGATTCTCGCCCGCGGATCCCCAGGGATGCAGGGGCTGCACCGGTGGCCCCACGGACGTGGGGACGCACACTCGGTGTGACCCGCCACCTCGTCATCAGCACGTGACTCTTGTTCACAAACTGCCCGGTACGGGAAGCACCCTGGGCTGTGGGCTCACCGCTAAATTTGGTGTAGACCGTGTCCCTGAGGAGGGTGCTGCAACCAAAGTCAATAAGCTTGACCTCTCTGGTGGCCAAGTTGATGATGATGTTCTTGGGCTTGATATCCCTGTGCAGGACACCGCAGCTGTGGCAGTGCCGCACAGCCACCAGCACCTGGAGGAAAATGCCCCGCGCCAGATCCTCGGGCAGGAACCTCCATTTTTTGATGAAGTCGGAGAGGTCCTGCGATGGCTCCGGACGCTCCAGAACCAGCACAAAGGAGTGGGGCAGCTCAAACCAACTGAGGAGCTGGATGATGGCACTGCAGCCGGAGCGCACCTTCCTCAACATGGCTATCTCCATGGGAACGCGAGTGCCGCTGGGCTGCAGGGGGACCACGGCACTGTCAGCAGGGCTGATGCTGGCCCGGGGCTCCTGTGCCTCCCTGCCTGGGATGCTCTGATGCCCTCCTGCCCGGCCCCACTGTTCCCAGGTGCCCCCCGCAATCCCCAGGGATGCTCTGCTGCACCCCTACCCGGCCCGTGTCCCCTGGTGACTCCACACCCACTCCCCTCTCGCTGTCCCACTTTCCCCCCCGCCGGCCCCACCGGCTCACCCCCACCCGCTCTGCCCCGCACTGTCGCGGTGGCCCCGCGCACTCACCCGCTCGCCCCACGAGGAGATGCGCTCCCGAGCCACTTGTTTGATCGCCACCTGCGAGCCAAGGGCAGCGCTGGGCTGAGCTGAGCTGAGCTGAGCCCCGCCGCCTCCCCGGCCCGCCGCCGGGCCCGCCCTTACCGGGCTGTTGTCACACAGGCGGACCCCCGAGTACACGGACGCGAAGCCGCCTCTCCCCAGCAGCGGTCCCACGCGGTAAAGCCGCTCGAAGCTCTCCTTGTCGTGCCCCGTGCGACAGACGCGGCCGCTGTCGCTGCGCGCGGGGTCCCCGCCGGCCCCCACCGGGCGCTCCGGGCCGAGCGGAGCCGCATCATTCCCGGCCTTTCCCGGCCGAGGCTCCGCGGCGCGCCGCTCCCCGCCGGTCCCGGAGCGCAGATAGGCCGACGGGTCAATGCGGGTCAGGAGGACCACGGGCACCTTGCCCGACCGCGCTGCCGGTGACGGCACCCCCGCAGCAGCACCGCGCTCCGGGGTCTCGGGGGTCGCGGCTGCCGGGAGGCTGCGGGAAGGGGAGGGAGCGGGCGCTCCGCCGCCGGTCCGCGCTCCGCCGGGCACCTGTGGGTGGTGGCGGCCCCCGGCCGGCCCCAGGCGGGGCGGGGCCTGGGGGCGGGCCGGGGAGCGCCAGGGGGCGGCGCTGCCTCGCCAGACCCAGACCCAGCGGCGGCGGCTCGCCCAGCGCCGCCACTGCCAGTACCGGGAGAGGGGAGCGGTGCAGCGAGCCCCTGTGGGGGGACGCTGGGGGGACGGGGGAGGCACCATCGCGGGGAGCGGCGGAGGGCGGGCTCCGGACCGCCGAGAGCTGCCGCCGCCGCCTCACCTGGTGCTGCTGCCGCTGCTGCTGCTGCCGAAGCCGCTGCCGAAGTCGCTGCTGCTCAAAAGCCGCTCAAAAGAAGCTCAAAAGCCGCTGCTGCCGCCGCCGCCGC
>NW_026913776.1:0-2500 GCF_034315485.1 Pezoporus occidentalis | reverse complement strand
TTGCTCACTTTGTTACGTTTCCTCTGTTTTCCTGTATATATATATACATATAGTATTACACTCACTTTGTTACAGTTACAGGGGAGAAATGGGTTAGGGTTAGTGTTAGGGTTAGGGTTAGGGTTAGGGTTGAGTACCTCTGTGGGTCATTAGAATGCTCTTGAACATGCTTTATTTTGCTCACTTTGTTACATTTACTGTGTTTTCCTATATATCTATATATATAGTGTTGCACTCACTTTGTTACAGTTACAGGGGAGAAATGGGTTAGGGTTAGGGTTAGGGTTAGGGTTAGGGTTGGGGTTGAGAACCTCTGTGGGTCATTAGAATGCTCTTGAACATACTTTATTTTGCTCACTTTGTTACGTTTACTGTGTTTTCCTATATATCTAGATATATAGTATTACACTCGCTTTGTTACAGTTAGAGGGGAGAAATGGGGTAGGGTTAGGTTTACGGTTAGGGTTAGGGTTAGGGTTAGGGTTAGGGTTGAGAACCTCTGTGGGTCATTAGAATCCTCTTGAACATGCTTTATTTTGATCACTTTGTTACGTTTCCTCTGTTTTCCTGTATATATATATACATATAGTATTACACTCACTTTGTTACAGTTACAGGGGAGAAATGGGTTAGGGTTAGGGTTAGGTTTAGGGTTAGGGTTAGGGTTAGGGTTAGGGTTAGGGTTAGGGTTGAGAACCTCTGTGGGTCATTAGAATGCTCTTGAACATGTTTTATTTTGCTCACTTTGTTACGTTTCCTCTGTTTTCCTGTATATATATATACATATAGTATTACACTCACTTTGTTACAGTTACAGGGGAGAAATGGGTTAGGGTTAGTGTTAGGGTTAGGGTTAGGGTTAGGGTTGAGTACCTCTGTGGGTCATTAGAATGCTCTTGAACATGCTTTATTTTGCTCACTTTGTTACATTTACTGTGTTTTCCTATATATCTATATATATAGTGTTGCACTCACTTTGTTACAGTTACAGGGGAGAAATGGGTTAGGGTTAGGGTTAGGGTTAGGGTTAGGGTTGGGGTTGAGAACCTCTGTGGGTCATTAGAATGCTCTTGAACATACTTTATTTTGCTCACTTTGTTACGTTTACTGTGTTTTCCTATATATCTAGATATATAGTATTACACTCGCTTTGTTACAGTTAGAGGGGAGAAATGGGGTAGGGTTAGGTTTACGGTTAGGGTTAGGGTTAGGGTTAGGGTTAGGGTTAGGGTTAAGAACCTCTGTGGGTCATTAGAATCCTCTTGAACATGCTTTATTTTGATCACTTTGTTACGTTTCCTCTGTTTTCCTGTATATATATATACATATAGTATTACACTCACTTTGTTACAGTTACAGGGGAGAAATGGGTTAGGGTTAGGGTTAGGTTTAGGGTTAGGGTTAGGGTTAGGGTTAGGGTTAGGGTTGAGAACCTCTGTGGGTCATTAGAATGCTCTTGAACATGTTTTATTTTGCTCACTTTGTTACGTTTCCTCTGTTTTCCTGTATATATATATACATATAGTATTACACTCACTTTGTTACAGTTACAGGGGAGAAATGGGTTAGGGTTAGTGTTAGGGTTAGGGTTAGGGTTAGGGTTGAGTACCTCTGTGGGTCATTAGAATGCTCTTGAACATGCTTTATTTTGCTCACTTTGTTACATTTACTGTGTTTTCCTATATATATATATATATAGTATTACACTCACTTTGTTACAGTTACAGGGGAGAAATGGGTTAGGGTTAGGGTTAGGGTTAGGGTTAGGGTTAGGGTTGAGAACCTCTGTGGGTCATTAGAATGCTCTTGAACATGCTTTATTTTGCTCACTTTGTTACGTTTACTGTGTTTTCCTATATATCTATATATATAGTATTACACTCACTTTGTTACAGTTACAGGGGAGAAATGGGTTAGGGTTAGGTTTACGGTTAGGGTTAGGGTTAGGGTTAGGGTTAGGGTTAGGGTTGAGAACCTCTGTGGGTCATTAGAATGCTCTTGAACATGCTTTATTTTGCTCACTTTGTTACGTTTACTGTGTTTTCCTGTATATATATATATATAGTATTACACTCACTTTGTTACAGTTACAGGGGAGAAATGGGTTAGGGTTAGGGTTAGGGTTAGGGTTAGGGTTAGGGTTAGGGTTGAGAACCTCTGTGGGTCATTAGAATGCTCTTGAACATGCTTTATTTTGATCACTTTGTTACGTTTCCTCTGTTTTCCTGTATATATATATACATATAGTATTACACTCACTTTGTTACAGTTACAGGGGAGAAATGGGTTAGGGTTAGGGTTAGGTTTAGGGTTAGGGTTAGGGTTAGGGTTAGGGTTAGGGTTGAGAACCTCTGTGGGTCATTAGAATGCTCTTGAACATGTTTTATTTTGCTCACTTTTTTACGTTTCCTCTGTTTTCCTGTATATATATATACATATAGTATTACACTCACTTTGTTACAGTTACAGGGGAGAAATGGGTTAGTGTTAGTGTTAGGGT
>NW_026913775.1:0-8993 GCF_034315485.1 Pezoporus occidentalis | reverse complement strand
TGTTGCTGCCACCAGAGAGCAGGCTCTGGACTGATTCCATTCAAATGCTTTTCCTGTATTGGGCTGCTGTGCAGCTGAAAGCGACCACCTGAGAATTTGGATTCAAATGGACTTTTAGGTATGAAACCGAGGAGAGACTGCAATGATGGTGACACCGTTGCAAAGCAGCCTGTGTGCTGAAGAGGCCCAGCACCAGCTTTCCCTGCTGGTTCTTCTGCTGTGGGAGCAGTTGCCAGTGTTCATTCTGTGCTATGTTGCTGCGCAGCAGAGAGCAGGCTCTGAACTGATTCCATTCAAATGCTTTTCCTGTATGAAAATTAGCAGTGAAAGCAACGATGGATGCACCGATGTAAAGGTGATTGTGTGCTGAATAGGTCCAGCACCAGCTTTCAATCCTGACACTTCTGCTGTGGGAGCAGAGGCCAAACGTTCGTGCTGTACTCACTGGGCTGCCTGCAGCTGAGAGCCACCAGCTGAGAATTTGGATTCAAATGGACTTTTAGGTATGAAACCGAGGAGAGACTGCAATGATGGTGACACCGTTGCAAAGCAGCCTGTGTGCTGAAGAGGCCCAGCACTAGCTTTCCCTGCTGGTTCTTCTGCTGTGGGAGCAGATGCCACTGTTCATTCTGTGCTGACTGTTTGCTGCGCAGCAGAGAGCAGGCTCTGAACTGATTCCATTCAAATGCTTTTCCTGTATGAAAGGGAGCAGTGAAAGCAACGATGGATGCACCAATGTAAAGGTGACTGTGTGCTGAACAGGTCCAGCACGAGCTTTCCCTCCTGGCTCTTCTGCTGTGGGAGCAGAGGCCAAACGATCTTGCTGTACTCACTGTGCTGCTGGGCAGCTGAAAGCGACCAGCAGAGAATTTGGATTCAAATGGACTTTTAGGTATGAAACCGAGGAGAGACTGCAGATGGTGACACCGTTGCAAAGCAGCCTGTGTGCTGAAGAGGCCCAGCACCAGCTTTCCCTGCTGGTTCTTCTGCTGTGGGAGCAGATGCCACTGTTCATTCTGTGCTGACTGTGTTGCTGCGCAGCAGAGAGCAGGCTCTGAACTGATTCCATTCAAATGCTTTTCCTGTATGAAAGGGAGCAGTGAAAGCAACGATGGATGCACCAATGTAAAGGTGACTGTGTGCTGAACAGGTCCAGCACCAGCTTTCCCTCCTGGCTCTTCTGCTGTGGGAGCAGAGGCCAAACGTTCGTGCTGTACTCACTGTGCTGCCTGCAGCTGAGAGCGACCAGCTGAGAATTTGGATTCAAATGGACTTTTAGGTATGAAACCGAGGAGAGACTGCAATGATGGTGACACCGTTGCAAAGCAGCCTGTGTGCTGAAGAGGCCCAGCACCAGCTTTCCCTGCTGGTTCTTCTGCTGTGGGAGCAGATGCCACTGTTCATTCTGTGCTGACTGTGTTGCTGCGCAGCAGAGAGCAGGCTCTGAACTGATTCCATTCAAATGCTTTTCCTGTATGAAAGGGAGCAGTGAAAGCAACGATGGATGCACCAATGTAAAGGTGATTGTGTGCTGAACAGGTCCAGCACCAGCTTTCCCTCCTGGCTCTTCTGCTGTGGGAGCAGAGGCCAAACGTTCGTGCTGTACTCACTGTGCTGCCTGCAGCTGAGAGAGACCAGCTGAGAATTTGGATTCAAATGGACTTTTAGGTATGAAACCGAGGAGAGACTGCAATGATGGTGACACCGTTGCAAAGCAGCCTGTGTGCTGAAGAGGCCCAGCACTAGCTTTCCCTGCTGGTTCTTCTGCTGTGGGAGCAGATGCCACTGTTCATTCTGTGCTGTGTTGCTGCGCAGCAGAGAGCAGGCTCTGAACTGATTCCATTCAAATGCTTTTCCTGTATGAAAGGGAGCAGTGAAAGCAACGATGGATGCACCAATGTAAAGGTGATTGTGTGCTGAACAGGTCCAGCACCAGCTTTCAATCCTGGCTCTTCTGCTGTGGGAGCAGAGGCCAAACGTTCGTGCTGTACTCACTGGGCTGCCTGCAGCTGAGAGCCACCAGCTGAGAATTTGGATTCAAATGGACTTTTAGGTATGAAACCGAGGAGAGACTGCAATGATGGTGACACCGTTGCAAAGCAGCCTGTGTGCTGAAGAGGCCCAGCACCAGCTTTCCCTGCTGGTTCTTCTGCTGTGGGAGCAGATGCCACTGTTCATTCTGTGACTGTGTTGCTGCGCAGCAGAGAGCAGGCTCTGAACTGATTCCATTCAAATGCTTTTCCTGTATGAAAGGGAGCAGTGAAAGCAACGATGGATGCACCAATGTAAAGGTGATTGTGTGCTGAACAGGTCCAGCACCAGCTTTCAATCCTGGCTCTTCTGCTGTGGGAGCAGAGGCCAAACGTTCGTGCTGTACTCACTGTGCTGCTGGGCAGCTGAGAGCGACCAGCTGAGAATTTGGATTCAAATGGACTTTTAGGTATGAAACCGAGGAGAGACTGCAATGATGGTGACACCGTTGCAAAGCAGCCTGTGTGCTGAAGAGGCCCAGCACTAGCTTTCCCTGCTGGTTCTTCTGCTGTGGGAGCAGATGCCACTGTTCATTCTGCGCTGACTGTGTTGCTGCGCAGCAGAGAGCAGGCTCTGAACTGATTCCATTCAAATGCTTTTCCTGTATGAAAATTAGCAGTGAAAGCAACGATGGATGCACCAATGTAAAGGTGATTGTGTGCTGAACAGGTCCAGCACCAGCTTTCCCTCCTGGCTCTTCTGCTGTGGGAGCAGAGGCCAAACGTTCGTGCTGTACTCACTGTGCTGCCTGCAGCTGAGAGCGACCACCTGAGAATTTGGATTCAAATGGACTTTTAGGTATGAAACCGAGGAGAGACTGCAATGATGGTGACACCGTTGCAAAGCAGCCTGTGTGCTGAAGAGGCCCAGCACCAGCTTTCCCTGCTGGTTCTTCTGCTGTGGGAGCAGATGCCACTGTTCATTCTGTGCTGACTGTGTTGCTGCGCAGCAGAGAGCAGGCTCTGAACTGATTCCATTCAAATGCTTTTCCTGTATGAAAGGGAGCAGTGAAAGCAACGATGGATGCACCAATGTAAAGGTGACTGTGTGCTGAACAGGTCCAGCACCAGCTTTCCCTCCTGGCTCTTCTGCTGTGGGAGCAGAGGCCAAACGTTCGTGCTGTACTCACTGGGCTGCTGTGCAGCTGAAAGCGACCACCTGAGAATTTGGATTCAAATGGACTTTTAGGTATGAAACCGAGGAGAGACTGCAATGATGGTGACACCGTTGCAAAGCAGCCTGTGTGCTGAAGAGGCCCAGCACCAGCTTTCCCTGCTGGTTCTTCTGCTGTGGGAGCAGATGCCACTGTTCATTCTGTGCTGATGTTGCTGCGCAGCAGAGAGCAGGCTCTGAACTGATTCCATTCAAATGCTTTTCCTGTATGAAAATTAGCAGTGAAAGCAACGATGGATGCACCGATGTAAAGGTGATTGTGTGCTGAACAGGTCCAGCACCAGCTTTCAATCCTGACACTTCTGCTGTGGGAGCAGAGGCCAAACGTTCGTGCTGTACTCACTGGGCTGCCTGCAGCTGAGAGCCACCAGCTGAGAATTTGGATTCAAATGGACTTTTAGGTATGAAACCGAGGAGAGACTGCAATGATGGTGACACCGTTGCAAAGCAGCCTGTGTGCTGAAGAGGCCCAGCACCAGCTTTCCCTGCTGGTTCTTCTGCTGTGGGAGCAGATGCCACTGTTCATTCTGTGCTGTGTTGCTGCGCAGCAGAGAGCAGGCTCTGAACTGATTCCATTCAAATGCTTTTCCTGTATGAAAGGGAGCAGTGAAAGCAACGATGGATGCACCAATGTAAAGGTGACTGTGTGCTGAACAGGTCCAGCACGAGCTTTCCCTCCTGGCTCTTCTGCTGTGGGAGCAGAGGCCAAACGATCTTGCTGTACTCACTGTGCTGCTGGGCAGCTGAAAGCGACCAGCAGAGAATTTGGATTCAAATGGAGTTTTAGGTATGAAACCGAGGAGAGATTGCAATGATGGTGACACCGTTGCAAAGCAGCCTGTGTGCTGAAGAGGCCCAGCACTAGCTTTCCCTGCTGGTTCTTCTGCTGTGGGAGCAGATGCCACTGTTCATTCTGCGCTGACTGTGTTGCTGCGCAGCAGAGAGCAGGCTCTGAACTGATTCCATTCAAATGCTTTTCCTGTATGAAAATTAGCAGTGAAAGCAACGATGGATGCACCAATGTAAAGGTGATTGTGTGCTGAACAGGTCCAGCACCAGCTTTCCCTCCTGGCTCTTCTGCTGTGGGAGCAGAGGCCAAACGTTCGTGCTGTACTCACTGTGCTGCCTGCAGCTGAGAGCGACCAGCTGAGAATTTGGATTCAAATGGACTTTTAGGTATGAAACCGAGGAGAGACTGCAATGATGGTGACACCGTTGCAAAGCAGCCTGTGTGCTGAAGAGGCCCAGCACCAGCTTTCCCTGCTGGTTCTTCTGCTGTGGGAGCAGATGCCACTGTTCATTCTGTGCTGCTGTGTTGCTGCGCAGCAGAGAGCAGGCTCTGAACTGATTCCATTCAAATGCTTTTCCTGTATGAAAGGGAGCAGTGAAAGCAACGATGGATGCACCAATGTAAAGGTGATTGTGTGCTGAACAGGTCCAGCACCAGCTTTCAATCCTGGCTCTTCTGCTGTGGGAGCAGAAGCCAAACGTTCGTGCTGTACTCACTGTGCTGCCTGCAGCTGAGAGAGACCAGCTGAGAATTTGGATTCAAATGGACTTTTAGGTATGAAACCGAGGAGAGACTGCAATGATGGTGACACCGTTGCAAAGCAGCCTGTGTGCTGAAGAGGCCCAGCACTAGCTTTCCCTGCTGGTTCTTCTGCTGTGGGAGCAGATGCCACTGTTCATTCTGTGCTGACTGTGTTGCTGCGCAGCAGAGAGCAGGCTCTGAACTGATTCCATTCAAATGCTTTTCCTGTATGAAAGGGAGCAGTGAAAGCAACGATGGATGCACCAATGTAAAGGTGATTGTGTGCTGAACAGGTCCAGCACCAGCTTTCCCTCCTGGCTCTTCTGCTGTGGGAGCAGAGGCCAAACGTTCTTGCTGTACTCACTGTGCTGCTGGGCAGCTGAAAGCGACCAGCAGAGAATTTGGATTCAAATGGACTTTTAGGTATGAAACCGAGGAGAGACTGCAATGATGGTGACACCGTTGCAAAGCAGCCTGTGTGCTGAAGAGGCCCAGCACTAGCTTTCCCTGCTGGTTCTTCTGCTGTGGGAGCAGATGCCACTGTTCATTCTGCGCTGACTGTGTTGCTGCGCAGCAGAGAGCAGGCTCTGAACTGATTCCATTCAAATGCTTTTCCTGTATGAAAATTAGCAGTGAAAGCAACGATGGATGCACCAATGTAAAGGTGATTGTGTGCTGAACAGGTCCAGCACCAGCTTTCCCTCCTGGCTCTTCTGCTGTGGGAGCAGAGGCCAAACGTTCGTGCTGTACTCACTGTGCTGCCTGCAGCTGAGAGCGACCAGCTGAGAATTTGGATTCAAATGGACTTTTAGGTATGAAACCGAGGAGAGACTGCAATGATGGTGACACCGTTGCAAAGCAGCCTGTGTGCTGAAGAGGCCCAGCACTAGCTTTCCCTGCTGGTTCTTCTGCTGTGGGAGCAGATGCCACTGTTCATTCTGCGCTGACTGTGTTGCTGCGCAGCAGAGAGCAGGCTCTGAACTGATTCCATTCAAATGCTTTTCCTGTATGAAAGGGAGCAGTGAAAGCAACGATGGATGCACCAATGTAAAGGTGATTGTGTGCTGAACAGGTCCAGCACCAGCTTTCAATCCTGACACTTCTGCTGTGGGAGCAGAGGCCAAACGTTCGTGCTGTACTCACTGGGCTGCCTGCAGCTGAGAGCCACCAGCTGAGAATTTGGATTCAAATGGACTTTTAGGTATGAAACCGAGGAGAGACTGCAATGATGGTGACACCGTTGCAAAGCAGCCTGTGTGCTGAAGAGGCCCAGCACCAGCTTTCCCTGCTGGTTCTTCTGCTGTGGGAGCAGATGCCACTGTTCATTCTGTGCTCTGTTGCTGCGCAGCAGAGAGCAGGCTCTGAACTGATTCCATTCAAATGCTTTTCCTGTATGAAAGGGAGCAGTGAAAGCAACGATGGATGCACCAATGTAAAGGTGATTGTGTGCTGAACAGGTCCAGCACCAGCTTTCAATCCTGGCTCTTCTGCTGTGGGAGCAGAAGCCAAACGTTCGTGCTGTACTCACTGTGCTGCCTGCAGCTGAGAGCGACCAGCTGAGAATTTGGATTCAAATGGACTTTTAGGTATGAAACCGAGGAGAGACTGCAATGATGGTGACACCGTTGCAAAGCAGCCTGTGTGCTGAAGAGGCCCAGCACCAGCTTTCCCTGCTGGTTCTTCTGCTGTGGGAGCAGATGCCACTGTTCATTCTGTGCTGACTGTGTTGCTGCGCAGCAGAGAGCAGGCTCTGAACTGATTCCATTCAAATGCTTTTCCTGTATGAAAATTAGCAGTGAAAGCAACGATGGATGCACCGATGTAAAGGTGATTGTGTGCTGAACAGGTCCAGCACCAGCTTTCAATCCTGGCTCTTCTGCTGTGGGAGCAGAAGCCAAACGTTCGTGCTGTACTCACTGGGCTGCTGGGCAGCTGAAAGCGACCAGCAGAGAATTTGGATTCAAATGGACTTTTAGGTATGAAACCGAGGAGAGACTGCAATGATGGTGACACCGTTGCAAAGCAGCCTGTGTGCTGAAGAGGCCCAGCACTAGCTTTCCCTGCTGGTTCTTCTGCTGTGGGAGCAGATGCCACTGTTCATTCTGTGCTGACTGTGTTGCTGCGCAGCAGAGAGCAGGCTCTGAACTGATTCCATTCAAATGCTTTTCCTGTATGAAAATTAGCAGTGAAAGCAACGATGGATGCACCAATGTAAAGGTGATTGTGTGCTGAACAGGTCCAGCACCAGCTTTCCCTCCTGGCTCTTCTGCTGTGGGAGCAGAGGCCAAACGTTCGTGCTGTACTCACTGTGCTGCCTGCAGCTGAGAGCGACCACCTGAGAATTTGGATTCAAATGGACTTTTAGGTATGAAACCGAGGAGAGACTGCAATGATGGTGACACCGTTGCAAAGCAGCCTGTGTGCTGAAGAGGCCCAGCACCAGCTTTCCCTGCTGGTTCTTCTGCTGTGGGAGCAGATGCCACTGTTCATTCTGTGCTGACTGTGTTGCTGCGCAGCAGAGAGCAGGCTCTGAACTGATTCCATTCAAATGCTTTTCCTGTATGAAAGGGAGCAGTGAAAGCAACGATGGATGCACCAATGTAAAGGTGATTGTGTGCTGAACAGGTCCAGCACCAGCTTTCAATCCTGACACTTCTGCTGTGGGAGCAGAGGCCAAACGTTCGTGCTGTACTCACTGGGCTGCCTGCAGCTGAGAGCCACCAGCTGAGAATTTGGATTCAAATGGACTTTTAGGTATGAAACCGAGGAGAGACTGCAATGATGGTGACACCGTTGCAAAGCAGCCTGTGTGCTGAAGAGGCCCAGCACTAGCTTTCCCTGCTGGTTCTTCTGCTGTGGGAGCAGATGCCACTGTTCATTCTGTGCTGACTGTGTTGCTGCGCAGCAGAGAGCAGGCTCTGAACTGATTCCATTCAAATGCTTTTCCTGTATGAAAGGGAGCAGTGAAAGCAACGATGGATGCACCGATGTAAAAGTGACTGTGTGCTGAACAGGTCCAACACCAGCTTTCCCTCCTGGCTCTTCTGCTGTGGGAGCAGAGGCCAAACGTTCGTGCTGTACTCACTGGGCTGCTGTGCAGCTGAAAGCGACCACCTGAGAATTTGGATTCAAATGGACTTTTAGGTATGAAACCGAGGAGAGACTGCAATGATGGTGACACCGTTGCAAAGCAGCCTGTGTGCTGAAGAGGCCCAGCACCAGCTTTCCCTGCTGGTTCTTCTGCTGTGGGAGCAGATGCCACTGTTCATTCTGTGCTATGTTGCTGCGCAGCAGAGAGCAGGCTCTGAACTGATTCCATTCAAATGCTTTTCCTGTATGAAAATTAGCAGTGAAAGCAACGATGGATGCACCGATGTAAAGGTGATTGTGTGCTGAACAGGTCCAGCACCAGCTTTCAATCCTGACACTTCTGCTGTGGGAGCAGAGGCCAAACGTTCGTGCTGTACTCACTGGGCTGCCTGCAGCTGAGAGCCACCAGCTGAGAATTTGGATTCAAATGGACTTTTAGGTATGAAACCGAGGAGAGACTGCAATGATGGTGACACCGTTGCAAAGCAGCCTGTGTGCTGAAGAGGCCCAGCACCAGCTTTCCCTGCTGGTTCTTCTGCTGTGGGAGCAGATGCCACTGTTCATTCTGTGCTGTGTTGCTGCGCAGCAGAGAGCAGGCTCTGAACTGATTCCATTCAAATGCTTTTCCTGTATGAAAGGGAGCAGTGAAAGCAACGATGGATGCACCAATGTAAAGGTGATTGTGTGCTGAACAGGTCCAGCACAAGCTTTCAATCCTGGCTCTTCTGCTGTGGGAGCAGAAGCCAAACGTTCTTGCTGTACTCACTCTGCTGCTGGGCAGCTGAAAGCGACCAGCAGAGAATTTGGATTCAAATGGACTTTTAGGTATGAAACCGAGGAGAGACTGCAATGATGGTGACACCGTTGCAAAGCAGCCTGTGTGCTGAAGAGGCCCAGCACTAGCTTTCCCTGCTGGTTCTTCTGCTGTGGGAGCAGATGCCACTGTTCATTCTGCGCTGACTGTGTTGCTGCGCAGCAGAGAGCAGGCTCTGAACTGATTCCATTCAAATGCTTTTCCTGTATGAAAGGGAGCAGTGAAAGCAACGATGGATGCACCAATGTATAGGTGATTGTGTGCTGAACAGGTCCAGCACCAGCTTTCAATCCTGACACTTCTGCTGTGGGAGCAGAAGCCAAACGTTCGTGCTGTACTCACTCTGCTGCTGGG